>NW_008751861.1:118856-135800 GCF_000715545.1 Opisthorchis viverrini | reverse complement strand
GTACATTAGATGTCGAAAATAAGAAAAATGCATTTGTTTGTTCACTTTTCGATTACCAGCATGTGGTCGTGCTTTGAAGCGCGGAAACATGTATTCGCCGTTGGTACCAGCTCCAATGGCAGTCCTCAACATTCTACTCGGCGCACTAATTTTGTACCAATTTTTCCTTCGTTCGGTTGGATGTCCAACGTATAATAATAGTTCGCTCCTTCCCACGAAGTTGTATAGACTTTTACCTGCTTACTTGAATTACTGGTACGCTCTTGTTCGCAAGCTCAGAAACAGCCTAACATTCTGTTCCTGGTTACCTACGTGTGTTAATCTTGTTTTTTTTCACTGTAGTCAAGCCACCACCTCCATCCTCTCCACAAACCAGACGTCCGCCTGACTCGGTAGTTCCACCGCACGGCATAGTAAGTTTGTATAGTGTCCTAACGACTTAGTCAACAGTCGTATCAATGGTTGAAGTGTTTAGTCTCTCCAACTGTTGAGTCTCATAGTGTATACCAAAAACTTTTGAGTCACAGCCACCTTCACTGTGAGCGAATTTGTTCTTTTTTTCGTTAGCTTTGTTACGAACCACTTGTTCGTGAGGGAACACACTACTCATAAGGTTGCTGAAAACCTCGATAGCCCGGCGAGTTTCACATCTCTTGTGGCTCATCAGGTAGACGAATTCTCCGAGTTTCCGTCAACCTCATGTTCCACTTGAACACCGAATTCTACGAAATCGGTGAAATAAATTCATTTGCACATTGAGTCGGTGCTAATGCGTAAATCAGCTGAACCCCAGCTGAATCTCCCATAGTTCTCTTGTTTTTCGTGCGACTTTGTCACGTTCATATCCAATCATTTTCTTCAGTTTTCAATTTCATTCCCCTAGTTATTCGTTTTTGTAGGTCGAATGCGTTTCCAACCTCTGGTCTGAGCAGGATCCTGAGGACGAGTTTTCACCTTCAAGTTCTGAAACTACACTTCCTAGCCACAGTTCCGGTTCCCACGGTTTATCTGTGCAATCGGGCTCAACTACTTACGGGACGACTCCCGCGTCCAGATGGCAATCAGCCGAGATTTCGAAGTCACCGTCGGCCGCTTCTTTGTCGATGGAAGCTAGTCCCTCTATGTCCGTGTTCACAACTCCTCAGCAGCAACGACCAACGAAGCAACCGTCGCTGGTTACCAGTTCAGTCGTTTCTTCTTCCGGCACCGGCGTGTCATACATACATTCGGGTCCTAGATCGTCTTTGGCTGGATTTCAGAGCGTTAAGAATTTCCCGGTAGTTACTCGAAGCGTCAGCATCATTCAAACATCCAATGTTTCTCGCTCCGTCGTTCCAATGAGTGTGGTGCTCAGTCCGACGTCACCAGCTCTGCTGAACACCCAATCGGCCATACGTGGAGCCCGAACCGTGCAGTCTCCTCAAACAACAGCCAGCTTGCGTTTTACAGGGCCATCATCAGGTCAGCGAATTGTTATCCAACCACCTAGCGGGAACGCTAGGTCACTTCTGGTTCAATCTTCTGAAAATGTGCTCAGGTGCGTACATCTGATCCTAGAATCATTTCTCCTTATTCCCTTTGGGACAGTTTCAGGCACCCATTCCTACTCTGCATAGATTCTGCGATTAACAATGTGGTGTCGTACTTAACTATGTTTCGTAGCTGCTTTCGGTATAGGCTGTTGACACGGTGGGCCAGAAATGTCGTTACTTATGAAGAATCAAGTCGGTAAACGACTAGTTAAAAAAGCGCCGTTTCGAGGTCACTTGTCTGGAATGAACACCTGAGGGATGGCATGACTGTCCACAGTAATCCTCCTGCATCATGGTTAAATCGGAGGTGGTCATGTGAGGGCTAACCAAGGTTCTTGATGCGTTCAAACCGACTATCCCACAAGGCAGGGAGGGTTGGTTGAGATGTAGCTGAAAACAGACGGAATCGGGTTCTCGACCCTGGGCGAAATGAGTTTCGCTGAACGAGGAACGACAAACCGTTGTGAGGGCTAACCAAGGTTCTTGATGCGTTCAAACCGACTATCCCACAAGGATCACAGGGTTGGTTGAGATGTAGCTGAAAACAGACGGAATCGGGTTCTCGACCCTGGGCGAAATGAGTTTCGCTGAACGAGGAATTCTCGACAAACCGGTTCTGTGCACATCTGTAAGGTCGATATCCTCAAAAGAACAAAGGTTGATTGTGCTTTCCGTACGCGAACCGTCAATTCAGCCCACATCCCTCCTGAGTCAATCATGCCGAAGTTATGTGACCGTGTTCATTGTACTCGGCAAAGGTGATATCTTTCTTCGTTCAAACACTTTCTGATGATGAGTAACTTCGGTACACGAGTCGGTCGAAACCACTTTGTAATCATGCGTCCTCCTATACCATGGGCGAGATGGCTCAAGTGGTTAGAGCACGAATTTACTGACCGGAAGGTCCGTGGTTCGAATCCGACCTCCGCCACTCGACTTCCCCTGTCTAGGCTTGGGCAACCTGGCATTATCCCAGCCCTCGTGCTTCCTTCGGGTGGCATGGCAGCTAGGCACCGGAAGGGTGCTACAGCTGAACGATTTCTTTTTCATTTTCTTTCCTATGTCATGTCATCTGGATTGTGGACGCGAAGACGAACATCTTGTCAGGTTGCCATCACTAAAAAGAAAGCCCACCTCGAAAACCAACTTGCCGCTACATGAGCACGCACTCTCGGCGAAATCCAACTATGCGATTGCGTTGTCGCTCGTTGGCGAGACTCCCAAGCGATGCACAACGCAAGCGTGGGTGAGAGCTGATCGTCAGCACATCAGTTCAATTCATTTTATCAACTTATCAGTTTAGTTTGGAAATTGGTTAGCTACGCATCGAAGGCGTAAAACCTTCATGAAGGCTTTGGACTCTGATTATCGTGAACTTTCGTGGTCGTACAAGGTATGTCTATTCGCCAAAATTTTACTCTTTTTGTAACTTTACGCGACAAAGTGGTAGCAAGAGTGTGAATTGCAGGTCGATTCCAGATGGTTTTGAAATCAGACCGGGTTTACTGTCCGTTGTGCAATTGCGCGTATTCACTTCAGTCGGTATCTAACGTCTGCTTTCATGAGTGGTGTTTCTGGTTTGCGGCCCGTGTGTTGGGCCGCTGGACTGATCGGCACCTAGACGCTTCGTTGCAAAGAGTTCTGCGCTTTGGAACGCGCTCTAAATTCTTACGTTTGCCGGCGGCCATTTGCTAGTTGTGCATACGCACCCTCAGTATGAAGCACGCAGCAGCCACCAGACAGTTTGGTTGGCGCATGGTGGTATCAGTTTCTTGCGGTCAGCCTTCGCCGCGTCAGAGTTTGTTTCCCGATCAGGACCCATCACCTTGAAATGGTGGTCGGGCTTAAATGCTTGCAGAATGGGGCTCGTTAACAGTTATTCCTGTTTTCCGGAAGAGTACGCGGACGCTACGCGAAAACCACCGTTTCACGAGCCTTCTTGCTGTGGCATCAAAGACGATCTCTGTCTCATCTTTCGAACGTTGACTTAACAGTGAGCCACAGGTCCGTGAAAACCAAGCTGAGTTCGGTCCTGCGACGAGATGGTTCTCATATTTTCATCCTTTCGGAGATTCTGGAACAGTCACACTGCTTCCAGCAACGAACAATTTTGGTTTTCCTTGACTTAAGGGCTATCTTTGTCTCTGTCAACCGTCAGGCACCACGTGAGTCTCTGTATCAGTGTGCTCCGTAAATTCTCGAACCTGCGGTGTACACCAACTCCCGCGGACACTTAAAGGTCTGCGAAGGTCTCTTTTGAGTTCAAAAATCGAGTTGTGTCAGACAATGCTGTCCTCTTTCAATTATGCCCCATCGACTTCTTCGGAGCATTGCATGAGTATGTTGTGAACAACGAATCAGTATTCCTGAAGTATGTTTAACGGTTTTCGGAATAAATAACTCGCCCACGATAGATGAACTGAGAACACTCCATAGGTTGCGCTGGCTTTGTCCCGGGCTCTGTATGCCAGTCGATCGACTTCCTCAAAAGGCTCTTTTCCAACAACCACGTGAAGGGTGCAAACGAGCCAGAGGTTGTCGAACAATGACCTGGCACCAAAGTGTGAAAACCACTACTAGCAAAGTCGGCTGCGCTGTCTCACAGCTGCTACCTCTCTGGATGGATGTTCCCAGGTGGAACAAATCAACAGTGAGAGTCATGGCCCAGAAGTCGAAATCAAAAGAAATCGTTTATCTGCAGCACCCTTTCGGTGCCTAATTGCCATGCCACCCGAAGGTTGTACGAGGACTGGGATACTGCCATGTTGCCCAAGCCTAGACAGGGAAAGTCCAGGGGCAGAGGTCGGGTCGGAACCGCGGACCTTCCGGTCAGTAAATTCGCGCCCTTAATCACGGGCCGTTGCCCAATCACACCCTCAATGACGCTGGTGCATCCCATCAGTTACCTTCAGCGCATAAATAACCACTGACATCCTTGTATATGAACTACCGCTTCCAATGCGTATCTATGTAGCCCATCTCAAATCATCGGCGAACGAAACTTTGGTGGATGTAACCACTCTACGGCAATTGCGCGTTGCTTACAGCTGACTATAGTGATAATGGTCGTGAACTATTGTGCAGACTTCTGCTTTTTAGCATATTGGTGATTTTATATTCGATTGGTAGCTGAAATCCCGTGTTGTCATGCCTAACGTGGCTTTTCGTAAACTTTGGAAACGGTTGTTAAGTACTTACGTAATTCCTGAGGTCGGATACTTGTTGTCGACTCGACTGGGTGTTCGATAGAGGCCTCCAACCGGGCTCTGCAACCGTCAGCAGTGGCTAGAGTGTCTTTTGAGTAGAAAAAGTTATTCCACTGCAGCTTCTGTATGGGTGGGTACCATAACTCAGAATCCTGGCAGGCGGGAGACAACTTCTGGACACATTGGTCGGAAGTCCGATGGCCGCTGACATCTATCCCATAGAATAAGGCATTCGATTAGTGACGAAGTAACCTCCTATGACAGTATGCCTTTCAAAGATGTGATGGCTTCAAGAAACTTTGGAGGCGCTATTCCAAAAAACTTCATCCTCTTTAAAATGGTATTGTGTTTCTTGACGTTCGGAAAATCAATTTGGTTTCGTCCGTAGTGTACATCCCACCAATTCGGAGGTCCAACTTTTCAGTACCTGTATCGGTGGATACTTCGTTCTTTTCGCTGAATGGTAGTTGGTAGACGGGTTATAATGGGGCTTGAGGCTTACTAGTTGAACATTGATGTGTTCAGCCCTCCCACCTTACTCTACAGGAGTTTACGGTTCTCTGTTCCAACAGGCGAAAATTCGTTTGTGGGTTTCCGTATCCCGGTTTCTCCTTTATTCTGGCGAACTCCAACGACCTCTGTATCCTTCATCCTTTCCGATGTGGGATTTCAGTCCCTGCTGGGCATTTTATGCATCTGAGGTTCACCGAGTGTCAGTTTGCAGTTTACTGTATTAACCGAACACTTGTTTCCTTTTGGGTAGCCTACTATCTGAAAAGAACGGATTTTCCAGACTTTATTCTTCACGTTCCTTCACGCACCTTTTAGCTGATTGACTTGAGAACAGCGATGGTTCGTCGTCTCGATACTGACTCATTATGTGTTATCGACTTGCCTGTGCTTAAATGATAAACGCCCCAACACCGAAGACATCACGGAAGGTAGGCTTCCAGTAGAAAGCCCAGGGATAGACGCCCCAACACCGAAGACATCACGGAAGGTGGTAGGCTTCCAGTAGAAAGCCCAGGAATAGGACCTCACGTGATAGTTTCAGTCTGAATATACACACAACCAGAGGCATCGCATTTTAGTTTGCCGGAGTATCGGCCACGAGAGTAGTGTTGTTGTCCGGACTGCTGGTCTCAGATGTGTTCACTTGTTGGGCGGTCTCCACATCCCGCTTCCAAAGTGTAACACTGCCCCGATTCATCAGCAATCTTAGCTGGTGGAAATGGACAGCAGGATACAAGTTTCTTGACCTCTTTCACTTGTATTCGACGTCTCTCATCCGGTTCAACAGGGTATCCTTATTTCTAGTGATAAGCCTTTTGGAATGAAAAATGTCTCTAAATGCGGGTGTCCCTGATACGCATGTATATAGAGATAAATTCCATGAAATCCCCCGAGACCTTTCGTACGTTCGGTGACTTATTCAACATGACTTTAGATGTGCTAGCTATCTTCACTTTGTTTTGAAGGTCTGCACTGGAAAAATTGTCAAACGTACATTACACACAATCCAACTGACGGCTGTTGTGGTACTTTGTTGCCTGTTAGTAGTATGGAAGTGTTTTGAAGTCTATTATTTATCGCTGCTCATTTCCAACTTTTGTTTTCTTCCAGCGGTCTTTCCGGAGATTTTCACTGAATCACGTGACTATCAAAAGACAACTTTGTATAGTACTTTACCCCTTATACACATTAAACCGCACTGTTTGACATGGTATGATTACGTGTACAGACTAATATTTTCAAATGATGATGTATTTCATTGTTGCGGTGGTCTTGGTGCCAGATAATAACTGCTTCTCTGTTCCGTCGTTTTAAATACCATTCACTGTTGGGAACACGCCATAAAACTGCGGACACGGTGAGAACCTTACTTGGCGAGGTTCACTGTTTCGTGAAAGAATAAGGTCGACCATGTATGCTGTCCTTTCAGCCCTTCAATGCAGTGAACTGTTTTCGGGAACGCATGTACGGCAGTGAAGCATCGGTGTTGAACACTGATGTCATGTTGTCGATGATGATGAGAACGCATTGTCGGATCCATAACTTTGTCTTATCAGCTTCAGCTGGATTACCATAGATCATTTTGGGATCGTTCTTAGGTAACATTCTTTAATCGATTGTCCATGCTAGGCTCTCCGCAGCACCGCTGAAGAGGTTGGAAACCGTTGCATTCTAACTGTTGTTCCAAATGTCTAAACTCGCTTAGTGTCACTTGTTGTCCTAATGACTCCAATCCAACGCCAGATACTAGCCTTCGCGCCATTTCATTACGGATATGTGAAAGTCAAGAATCGGCTGTACTGGGAAGCTATTGGACTGGAGGGCAGACGAATATGTTGACGCCATCCGACACCAGTAGCGTTTCAGATACGTCCATGGTAAGACTTGTGAAGGCGCCCCCCAGTCTGTCTGCAGATACGATGTATCGCGAATACAGCAGTACAGCTCTTAATATAGTCTGGTACTTATGATCCTTGAGACGCAGCTATATGCCTTTTTGGCGCCTCAATTGACACCAATCAGCAAACGTGATTCGAGCTTTGGGATTCTTGCACTGAGTTCATCAGACGCATCCGTCATAGCTAATGCAACTACTGAGATATGTACAATTCTTCGCAACCACCAGTGATTCTCCTTGAGTTGTAAGGGGTATGTTCAGAGACTACGTCCTGAAGCACGAGTGCACTTTGAAGGTTGTCAATCTACTCAACAGGGCTTGTGCTTTGTCTTCAAAGTTGGTAATGCCGTATGTGTACCCCAGATCGACAAGGTTCTCATCCACAATAGTTTCAACATCGGGTTTTGAAGACCTTCAAGCGTTTTCACTATTTCTTCGATGATAAAGTTGAACAAGAATGGGAAACGCGGGTACCCTTGTCGGACACCACTTTGTAGGGAGTCTTCTGAAGAGCTAACCATACACTCCTGCATACTCTGGAGTATGTGATTATACGGATCGGATAATGTGCACGTATAGTGCAAGTATTGTTAACAGAACCGACCGATCGATAGAATCAAACTCGTCCTTGAAACCAATGAACACCAAGATTGTAGATCGTTTGTACGTATGGCGTTGCTCTGACATCTGAAGGAGTGTGAAGATGTCAACGCAGCCTTTACCCGGTCGAAGTTTCAATTGATTCTCAGGAGTCGGGTTTCACCTGCCACCATAATACGCTAGAAGCCTTGTTACGAGAGTTAAACTAACACCGTCGCCACCATGTCTATAGTGAGCACTTTTCAATTCACCCTAGTTTTCTCTGATGGTCTGTCCCAGTTGAATCCAAATAGGCTAGGTAAGTACGGCCATCATTGAATAGAGCAGGAGGAAGTTCGTCGGAGCCAGGAGCACAATAACGCTTGAGTAGAGATGTACACTTCTAAGGCTAAAGGCTGGATATCAGGGGGCACTTTTGGTCCCTGATAATTTCGCTGACAAGGGGCATTTGAAGACCAGTCGAGCGAATCAAGCTGTAAGCCTTCATATGTTTCTAGAATTTTTGTCACCTTCCATTTCTTTGGCCTTTCGAACCCACTAAGCTTCTCGGTCTGTATGGACACGCAGTTTCACCTGATGTTGGTTGATACATCGGATTGAGTTGTGATTACGGCCCGGATCTCCAGCAGAGTCACGGTCCTGTCAGAGTCCAGTGTTTCGATAAGTTTGGGTGGGTAATACCGCAGACAGAAGGTCCGGCATAGAGTAGCGCTTATGGTGCCCGTTGCCAGTGACCGCTAATGTTCTCAGTCGGAACATCCGGTAGGCGTTCGAGGAGCCGGTCCCGATAAGTTCGTTTGATTTATGGGTCTACTGGCTTCCCAATGGCCAAGTGAGGCTTTCGCGCTTATTTTGCGTAGGCCTGGAAGGATGCAGCGGACAAGCGTGTGATCGGAGTCTATGGTAGCATACCAGAAGCAACGAAGGCAGTAGCCTATCATCGTCACCGGTAATTGACTGCGATGCGGTCTGTTTGTATTCGTGGCTGCTTCTTTGGTAGGCACCACGCTGTCAAGCGATCTCTGCTGTTCTGGAACCAGGAACTGGCTGGTCGGCACACACCTTAAGTAGGTGCTCTCCGTTATCCGTGCGTCATCAATCGTCATTGTTAGCCCGAGCTTTCGCGCTGAAATTATCGCTAAGCCTCAGTTGAAGGTATTCCGAAGCTGCAGTTATCTGAGGAAATAAAACATTCAGACATCTGACGTAACTCGGTGTCTGTCACGATTGTGTTATTGTGCATTGCCGGGCAAGAAACACCAATCTTAAGGTTCTCTAAATCTACAGTCACATCCCCTGTGACTTATCCAATCGTCTCATCAAATTTATTTTCTCTCAGAGATCCCTATCTATGGCCTCCGTGATCTTCAGTAGCAGGTTACTCAGTGCCTTCAAAGTCCATCAGTTTTCTCTTCGTGGTTGAATAGGGAAGTAGTAACGGCTTCCCATCCCTCCCCATTGTGATAGGCTGGGTTTGGTGTTTATGAATTTCAATGAGAGAGGATCTTTACCATATGTGACCGCCCATTTTACTGACATATGGCACCCGATGTTTTCGATACCTATGTGGGCAGATAAAGCTTCAAACAGACTAGATCATACCCAGGGAACCGTCTCTCCGGGGTCAGTCTGAGCCGAATCAACGCCGACGCTTTTATTGCCATCGACTAATCCACGTCCTAGCATTTTTGAGTCGATTACCGTCATAAAGTACTGTACCATGGTGGGATGGGGGCAGGGCTTGAACGACTCAGGTATCGTGTCTCAGAAAGAGTCCAGCAACTTACTTATTTTTTATGGCTTTTAGGGTATTCTAATCCCTCTTCTGCATCCGTCTTGTTTCAAACGTTCCGCGGCCGCGAGACCCACCCCTTATTTGTGCTTTATTCAATGCACTATTCTTAGGAGCAGGATGTCTTACATATATCATCACGGACAATCGGGTGACCTTTCTGGTTGACCGGGCAGAGGCGTCGATCAGGTGTGGTTTTCTTCTGTTCGCTCTTCAAGTCACCCGAAAGTTCAGGGCTACCTATATTACCTTTAGGAAGCCGTTTGGCACATAAATCCTGATATTTATTTGGAGTGGTCAATAGCTGATCCAGTTGGGTGCACATGAAAACTAGCAGGTGGCTCCAAGCTGAAGCCCGTGTGAATCAAAGTATGTTTCGTGTAAGGCTCCAAGCTGAAGCCCGTGTGAATCAAACAAAGTATGTTTCGTGTAGGCAAACCAAGAAACCTAGTTTCACAATCGGCTTCTCAAATAGGTCCGTACTCATCTTTGTGCATACCTAGGTGTGACCTGTTACCCTATCCTATGTCCTTTGTGACGTTCCAGTGTAATGAGAGAATTCGTGTACAGGTGGCCTAAAGTTCCTGACATGAAGAAGGTTTTTTTGCTTATTTGTCTTCCGGTTCATTAAGGCGTCTGCTACTGAAGATACATAATCAGGTTTTTAGTTGGAACTACCCACTTATATCGCTATCAACGTCTCATACCTAGTGGTAATATAAAATAGAACATGTTGAAAATAGAGACGTTTATTTCGGGCGAGTACGCCAGACAAAGTATGTTCACTCTTCTGAGTTTCGTGAATTCCTTACATGTAACGTATTGAAGCCATTGACGTGCAACTAATGGATCCATTTTGTCCAAACTAGAGGTTGCGGATATTCTTCCTTGTGCGAGACCATTAGTTTGTTGACAAGGAAGTCATGAAGCCAGCTATCAAGGATTGTCGCGATGCTGGCTAAGTGGGAAATAAGTTGTTGCTCATGTGAGACTTACGGATATGTAATGGGCGTATGGTAAGACCCACGCTTTATTAGATGCTGCATCTGCTCTTATTCTTCATGTAGCTCCAATCGTTTTGCGCACAATGGATTCTCGAACAACTTGATTGACTGTTTAGGAGCTGGGTTTTTAGAATTACTTATGCCGATCTCATGCTCCAGGTGGAACAGTGTACAAAAAAGGAGTGAATTTAGATCGGACGAAGGCACCACATAAATTGGCTTGCTGACGGAAGCATTGTGTGCGAGTGGCCCGTTCGCAGTTCGCTTGTCACTGCATGTTGGTAGCTTGTTTACTCAGGGTTGTGCTCCATAAAGCAGACAAGTGGTCCGCACTTTTGATTCTCTTCTACTCTCTGACCTGCTTAAATCGGCTATCACTCGAAGCTCTCTGCTTCCTACCAAGTTTGTACTGCCCAATTGGCACACTGACGCATGTAGTTTCCCGTCATGGGCTGCGAGTAATTGTGGATTCTTTTCATCGATAAACTGATAACAACTTCGTTTAATTCGGTTCGGGGTTGGTTCATTTGTGGGTATTGTTTGCTCACGTGCTGCTGCTGCCAAACTGTCTGTGACCAGCACATAGTTGCAGTGAGTAGTCTCCCTGATTCACACGCCTAGTCTAGAATGATAACCCAATTCGGTCTCAGACCATAAGCCTGCCTGCCTGCCTGCAACCAATGACTATGACTTCTGAGCTTTTAGCTCGTTTTGGAAGAATTGTCTCGGCTACTGTGCGATTGATTTAGGGCTACGGCCTGTTAGAGGCTAAGGTGATACCATAAATAAGGGGGACGATGCACTCCCTTTCCCGCGATGCGTTCACAGAAGTTGCCAAGCGGCAAGTTGCAGAGGTGGCTATCAACGGGCCCCAGTCAATGAGGTATGCTTTCATCCAAAGGCTCAAAATGCTTATTCCACCAGCTGCCGCGACCACCCCACCATCATAACTGCAGTATCATTGTTCTGATATGCAATGTACATCGATCCACAGGGTGGGAACAGCTTGTTAGCCGGCCTGCTTTCAGGATCTGAAGGTTAGTTTTGATGTACTCAATGTTGTTATTGAAGGAAGGTCAGAATTTTCTGCAAAGAATGATGTTAAAAGGACAGAACTGTCAATATCAGTGATGTGGCCTGTACATACGGTTTTAACATCGCGATAGAATAAAGCGACAAAAGATCACGTAGAAGGTTGGTAAGAGAGGCGTCAGCAATAAACTGTTTTCGCATACCCACCCTGCTTCATGCAGTAAGTATGGTGACCCGTCTGGCGACGCAGCGCTACAGCGGTTGTTGCGTGATCAGCCGCGAATTTTATGGTTATACGAGGGACTAAATGCTGTCAGGGCTCCCATATCTGAATAGGAGGTTTAGGGCTCTTCGCCAAATCAATGCGCTCAAATTTATGACTACCAAGCATCGGTTGAATGTCTGCGTATCATATTCGTGCGGGGACAGAGCCACAAATGCTCCAAACCCCAACTCGGAACACCAGATGCCGTGTTCATCCGAAGTTCATCCACCGAACGATCTGTGATTGTGCCAGGGTGAAACTCCGCGATATATCTTGTGACTGAGGTACCATTACACCACAATTAGGTCGAGTCTGTGCGCGGCAGTCCGGGGCGCACATTCACCTAGCATTTACAATACATTGCTCGATGTGCTGAGAGCTTCACTAAGAGCAGTCAGAATATGTTTACATGTATGTCTGAATTCTGATAGCTGCGATGAGCAACTTGGCTCTTGATCATTGAGCTGTTGACATTCAGGGATTCATGGTGTTTTTCTCGAGTGTCTTGGTGTGCAAGTTGTTTGCTGGTGTACTTGAGAAGAGTATCCAACATTAAGTGGACTGGCACTTAAACTTTTGCTTTCCGGAACATTTTTGTGAGTCGTCTTAGTAGGACAGGACTACTGTAATTGCTTGGAAAACGTTGGATTAGTATATGAAAATGGACAGATTGTCCTGCGCCAATTGTTTCTACTACTACTTAGTATAGTGAGATTAGAGGATACTTCTGTGTTTTGGGGAAGGAGCGCTTGAAAACGACGACAAGCCATGTTAGAGAGCGGAGACTTTAGATAATAAGAGGCTGATCTATTTAAGCCTATCTTCTAGCACAGTATATCACCGCTTGTTTCAGTCTCTAGGAGGCACATTTCAGGCAGCTACAATGTGACCTTCGTTTACGAACAACCCGGTTACGAGACCAACCAGAAGGAGCTGTTTCACGTAATTTACCGAGTATCTAACGAACTGCCGTTATCGATTCAAGGGCATTGCTTCGCTGCGGCCAGAGAAGTCGCAATACTACTACAAAGTCCAGTAACATAATGTCATAAACGATTCGTACTTACGCTGAGCCTGTTTTGGTCGTGTAACACTAATCGACCGACCCGGCTCTCTATACCGCCTCACAGAATCTAATTAGATGCGAGGTTAGTTCGCAACCAGCAGTTCATGTCCCGGCATTTTTAAATTTAGCGACCGATCTCAGGATTTACTCATTAACCATAAGATATGTACTGACCTGACAACGAGATTCTCGAAATACTAATGATCGTCATTGTTCTGGCTATATAAATGCATGGTTTGCGTGCAGCATGAGGTGAATTTACCTGCAGTTCATTCTCAAGTTAGAGCTACTTATTAAGTTGCGAAGTAGCTTGTTTCATAAGAAAAGAATAGGGTTTGCTCAGTGAGTTGGTCCGTCGAAGCAGCCAGCGTTTTCGCCTGCGAGTTCTAGTCAAAGCTCGCCACAGAGCCGTTTACAGATTACTACGGTACAGCACCAAAAACAAGTAAAAATGGGTGTAAGTTTCTTTGGAGAAGTCAGAACGTCACAGGACGTCTTGATCGTTGGTCTGGATGGAAGAATGAAGTCAAGTGAAGGATGACCCAGTGAAAACACAAGGTGAACTTTCATCGGTACAGAACTTGAAGCACTTACCAACTAATGAAAAAACCACATAAATGTCCAAGAGCAATTATCGAACAGAAGTCTCAATGCAGGTGTAACAAGAAATGATATTCGAGATCAGCGATAACTGTCAACTAAATTACAACGATACGGATAAAACACGGGAGTATACGTTACAGCAAAATGACATATTTGCAGAGGGAGTTTTGAAGTTCGAAAGAGTAAGGGGAACAATGGTAGCTTCGAAGGGTTTGGAATGCCAAAAGTAAGGTGTGTCAGCTCAATCTTTTGGCGGATTCCTCTCGTGTAGTTCCTCGAATCAGACTGCATCGGTTGACGAGATTCAAATCGGGTAACCTCGAGGACGGCTGTGGCATCCAACGTATTGAACTAATCATCATCAAAGAGTTTTGAGCAACCTCAGTTTAGTCGAGATAACATGTTACCAACCATTTAGTGATAGATCGGTTAGAAAGAAAACTTACGAGGAACTGGCATCATGTGGTAATTTGAAGGCTAGGTGAGCGTTCCTAAACCATCCATGCGGACACTTCGTTTAGTTGTCTGATTCAGCGTCCCCAAGATCCTATTCCCACTTGACTGCTGTAATAAGTAATAGATAGGAAGACCATCAAAAAGAGCAGGATTCTTTACGATTCTGGTCTAGTGTTTTCTTGACGAGGACCCTTCAACATCCTCCAAGTGGTCATCGATCAATGAGACTACTCCAGCTTACTTGAAAACATGAGTAGTATGCAATGTGTAGTTTGGATTGCAATGGTTAGTTTATTAGTAAGATAGCGGACCTTAACAAAAAGATAACGTTACTAATCTTGTAGTCGACTAGGAACGAGGAACTCACCATGAAGCACAGAAATGTAATCGGCTTATTTTCCTTCAAAACCAATTAAGTTTTGATGTGTAGCTGGTTTATTTGTTGGTTTGCGTGCAACTGAAACATAAGCGCTCGGATATCTGCGAAGCCGAGACGTATACATAAGGAAAATTCGGCACAAGTTACGTGATGCTAAATCATCTTCGATGCGTAGGCGTTTTTATTCATGGTCTGATGAAAGAACATGTCTCTTTTTCCTCTTATCTTTTTGGATCTTTATTTTTTCTGAATTAGAAATTCGGACTTTGCTCATCACGCAACCTGTTTTCCGTATATAAAATAATCACTAACTTTGTGCCCGGAAAGATTTATTGATTTCCCGAGAGATGATCCAATTCACAGAATATCCAAGGTCATATTGACTCTCTTCAATGTACATCTAATCGGAAGTGTATCTTTTAAAGTTTCCGATCGGTGCCGTTTTCCCAGCTGTTCATTTTCAACTAAAGATGCCCGGAAGTTGCTGATTTTCAGTTCATTCTGAGTCACGTCTTCACAGAAATTTGTTTGATTTTATCCTGAACACTACTGTTTGTCAGTGAAGCAACCTGTTTTTTTTCGGCCCAGCTTCTGCCCTTCCCAGAACGCAGAAAAACTTCTTGGATTGCGTATTTTTCTGACTGCGTTTGCACAGTACTGCCATAAGCAATGCTTTGTTGACTCTCGAGCTCGGAATGAGTCCTTCGCGTCAATTCTACGTCTTTAGCAACTCCTGATTGTTGGTTAAATTTTCGTGGCTACTTGGTCAAATTCTTTGGCATCACTCAGCTAACTGACGGAACTTTGGCCCCTTTTACCAATTCGGAGGGTAAATGCCAGTTCATGTATAACAAATCTATTATACTATTCACTTTTTGCGCTCATATGTGACCACTGATTTGTTCACTGAAGGCGCAAGTTCTTCACCAAACAGGATAGTAAAAATAAAGTTACTGAGAATAAGCTAGGAGACCCTATTATTCAGGACAGCTATACTATCGCCAGCGAAGAAGACTAGATGTTTTTGATGATGGTGATGATGGTGATGACGATGATGAAGATGATGGTAGCAATGTACATCCAAACTAACGGCTATACAGGTTGCTGGTAGCAGCAGAAACGTCTGCTCGATCTGACCAACTACTATTTGTAATTCGCATACGTCTTTTCCGTCAACAATAAGTGGTTATCCTGCAAAAAGGGTTGAATTAGAGGAATATCTACCGTGGCAACCTAAAAACAGTTGACTGAAGAACGAAGAAGTGTACAAACGAAGGGGTGTACAAGAGTACTGATATACTAACCAAGCCCACTCTCCTGCGTCTTGTTTCTTAAAGTCAGCATAGAATGAGCCCATTCGATAGCTCTACCAGTGGCGACAAATAACCGATATAGAGGGCATCGGTTTGAAGGGAATTATACAATGCTTCCCAAGAGATCTAACGAATAGCTTGTCGAGAAACGCAGCACTCACTTCACTGCGCAGTGGACATGAACCTGTGGTCTTGTGATACAACTCATTTTTTGTAGAATGCTTTTTCAACCATGCCTCCTACTTTTTCATTTGCTAGTGTGTGTCTGAACTGTGCTGTGTAAAGACACTAATACATATTTCTTCAACGTACACTTTACGGTAAGTTTGATGTGCCAGTCCACATTTCATGAAATGAAGTTAAAGAACCTGAGGCTATTTGGCTCTGTTCCAAAGATGGCTTGTTGACAACACAATTTGTTCGACTAATTAATGTAACATGTTGAGGAGGATATCAGAAAAAGACCTGAAGAGAACCAAGGCGACACTAGTTGCCAAACTCGCTGTCCAGTGGATGCCAGTTAGTGAAGAATGTTTCGCTGTCACCAACCTGTTCTTTTCTAATGTCACAGGCGACCTTCCAGTTATCGTTAGATTTTTCTCAACGCAACAAAAAGTACATCTGTCCTTCTATATTGACTGGTTTACTGAGCAAGTGCGGTTCAGTTTCAATGTAATTAACTGAAATGCCGAAAGTCCAACGACCACCTTTATAAACTGGACTGGAAAACGACAGTCAACCGTTGGAAGCTTAGTAGTAGCGAGATGTTCGTTCTGGACGTAAAGAATCCGGGTTGATCCGTTGCCGGTATGCTACGACAGTTTTCTTACGATTCTCGATTACTTTCCTTTTAAGCCTTCTCTAATTCACCGTGGATATATACCTTCTCTGATGGCACGTATTTAGTCAAGATACTCCAGTCTTTTGAACGGGGAGTACAGAGATAGGATCAAAGTACATCACATCATATCACAATTCAACAAACTGTAGATGATGGAACAGCGACACTGCTTCCAGCAACCAACAATGCTTGTTTTTCTTGATCCGAAAGCTGCCTTTGACTCTGTGGACCGCCAAGCACTATTGCAGTGTCTGTGGAGCAAAGGTGTCCCTAAAAAATTCTTGAACCTCATTGAGGCGCTGTACGCCAACTCCCGCGGTTGTGTAAAGGTCTACGGGAAGCTCTCTTCTGAGTTCACCACATCAAGTGGTGTCCGACAGGGTTGTCCTCTTTCACCTCTCCTCTTTAACTTCGTCATTGATACGATCATGGAAGACTCACTACC
>NW_008751861.1:100042-117922 GCF_000715545.1 Opisthorchis viverrini | reverse complement strand
CCTACCCCCCCCCCCAAATCATCGGTAAACGAAACTGCGGCAGCTACAACCAGTGTACGACAAGTACGCGGTTCTTACAGCTGACAATGGTGATGATGATGAGTTGATGGTGACAGTCTTTTTCGTATTCCTAGGTGTACTGCATTTAGATGGGTAGTGTGTTGTGAAGCCACAAGAATAAACACCCAGCGAATTCGTAGAGGTCAGCACAAAATTTCTCCAGTAACCCCTTCATCGCTGCTGCTCTGAATGAAATGTGATGAGCTTGACGGAAACGCATTTGGAGAAACCAGTAAAATAGTAAACCAAGTTGAATTCACAGGCTGAACTAATGTACGGAAGCTGGTTTTCAATTTTTGTGACAACTCTTGTTCGGCTTTTCGCTTTGAGTATGCGTCGTAAATTATGATCCTGAAAAGATAACTGATACATAGTACTGACTGTACTATACTTGTCGCTTCCACACGGTCAAATTTAGACCTGTTTCCAGACACAAATGTCACAGATGTACTGAGACAACAACTAAGTTGGTAAACAAACATTTTCGCTGACCCCCGTTCGGACATTAGACAGTGTTAAATTTTCAAAGAGCATTCTGCATCTTCAAAGAAGCTTTGCCGGTATGACTAACGGTAGACACCTAAAAAATTGGTTCTACTGGAAGCCGCCTGTCCTTTCGAAATATATTTCTCATTGTCTGGAGCCACAAGGTTTTGGTCTTTCCAAAAGCACGTCACCTCATAAAAGACCAAGGAACCAAAATATGATAAACTGGAGCTCATTAGTCAAAATACACAGATCATTATCAGGTGTTCTTGTGAATTCTTTGTATGTATTATTGGTTAGCGAAAATATTAAATTAAGCAATTGGTTGACCATAAGATTCCATTGAAACAAAACATCCCGCTTATCTTTTTATACAGTCAATCACAGTGTCTCACCCAACGTATTGCACAAGTACTTTATCAACTTCAGGAGAAGATCGCAGAATGTGAGCGTCATACATGATCGTAACCTTGTAGGGCAACTGAGATGACGAAGGCAAGGCCTGGGCATGCCTCGACGGGGAGCCAGACATTTCGCCATGAAGTGGTGTGCTTTTAAGTCACACGATGAACGGATGAATGTTCTCCAACTTTTGCCAGTGATTATTACCCAACTGGCTGTCAAACAAAGTAGTATTATTTCCTCTAGTTTAAACGACTTTAGAAACTGCATTCATATGTATCCTCTTGCAAATCGCCTAATATTTCATTAGTTAGGTTATTTTCTGAGGTTAAGGCAATCGATTCCGATACTTTTATTTCACGCGGACTTGGTGACCTGCTTTCTACAATCCATGGGCATGTTACTGTCCCGTAGTAAGTACACAATTCCCAGTCAGGATAGAAAGTCACGGTTGGACTCCATCTTTGAATAGTCCTGACGAAAGCACCTATGACTTAGCAGACTAGTGGATTCTCAATGTGGAAAGAATTCTGATTATTTTCGAAACTGGCAGAGCTCTAAATTCACTTACGACATACCAAAATGAGCAAGTCAAATAAATGTTGCAGGTGCTGAACGTACTCCGCCTGTCGATCTGAGCTTCAGTTTTCATTGCATTTTGCTTTCAATGTCATCTCCCTAAGACATATGCATCATAGGTCCCATTTTGTGGATTGACTGAAGTAGGTTCCACAAACTTCTGACTGAATTAGACCCTCTACTTCTTTAACAAAGTAGACGACTTGGATACGCGGGATCTACATGATACCTAAGCCATCATCTATCCGGATCACACTCTCACAGGATACAGCATTTTGCGTCAAGCAGACTGCGTTCCTCTTACTCACTGAATAACGCCACCTACAGAGTTTCTGACGTTGTTTATCCCAGTTACAATAAGCGTCCTCCAAGTCGGCCACTCGTGAAGTAGTGCATAGTGGGGTTTGATATGCTTCTTCAGCCTGTGGCTCAAAATGTTTTGTCACCAAACAAAGAACTCGCTTCTTAGGTTTATTTGGAAATCTTTATCAAACAAGCACCTGATCCGAATCAGCCAGTGGGTGCAGAATCATCACTGGTGAAGCCATTCAACTGCGATATCCATGGCCGGTGGTTATATGATCCTCTAAAGTTGCTTAACACCAGCAAAATACCAGGTTCAAAACGGGTGATCAATGGTTCTAAATCCAGCGCCACCAAGGAATAACTGGTGATTAGTGAACTATCTTACATTGCGCGAGTATCAAGCTCTACTCCACCTTTGCATTGAAATCTTGTGCTTTTACAATCATAACTGAACTCTTCGTGTCAAGGAACCTGGAGTTAGTTTTCGACTGAAGATAAATCACAGCTAGAGTTAGCTGGTGCAAAATGGACATGACAAAGTCGGGGTTTCGAGGAGCGCGGGTTTTAGGGAAGCGCATAGCTCGGGAACACAGAAGTGCCTGTTTACAGTTACCTAGTTGGGTGGCAGACCTTCAGATCGATAAGTGCGGGCTATATCAGAAGTAACTATGTTACCACTGGCGGCTGTGATCAATATCGTCCAATCAAAAGTGGTGGCGGACACTCAACTACCGTACTAGTATACTGCACCTGATGCAGCAGATGTCAATTGACAGTGCGCGGGAGAGTAGTTTTTTGGTCGCCTCACTCAAGATTTTGACCGGTAGAGACTTGAGTAGAAGCTGGTGAACGAGGTCTGAGTTTTGGAAGGAATGCCTGATGCAGCAGATGTCAATTGACAGTGCACGGCAAAGTCGGTTTTCGTTCACCTTACTCAAGATTTTGAACAGTAGAGACTTCAGTAGAAGCTGGTGAACGAGGTCTGGGTTTTGGAAGGAATATAGCGGATCTGTCTGTTGGCGCACGATTGCTGACTCCCACAAGTGTCTGACCGACATGTCGACAGGTGGTATTTAAAAACAGTGATTACCAATTTGGATAGGAAAGGATATAAGAGATAACTCTCATACATTTTGATTATCTGTCTTGCAATTTCTAACGAACAAAACTGAGGCCAACACACAACGATAGATATAAAACTTACATTTGATGGACGTTTGTTGGTGTCCATAATTTGTTCGGGGGAAAAATAATATGATCAATCAAATTAGAGACATTGGGTTCAAAAGTCCAACCGCAAGATGGCACCCCTTTTCTTGACACTATCAGGATAGTGAAAACTAGAAGGAACATATAAAAGAACAGATGCCTTTCGGTAAATATAAATATATGAACAAACAACTGATATGCAAATGGATGTATTCGTCGAAATCTGTCTTATTCGGTATCAAGGAGAACCTAAGGCCGACAGAAACTGGGGAACTGCACCTAATTAATGAGCCTCAAGAAGAGCGAAACAGGTCGTGGGGTGTCGAAGAATTTTCAGCAAACCTGTGAGTAGTTTCCTTCAAGAAAACTAACGCTTTTAATAACACCTAAACTTGGGGATATTTCGTTCTGTAAGTGAAGACAGTTTATGCTGAAATACCGAGAAGCCCGATAAAACAGCTTCATCCTTAATGAAATTCGTCGGTATTGCGCATTTGCTGAAACTCCAAGGAGCTTCACGCCCGTGATCTCCAGTGTTTATGGTAGTAAACCATGCAACGAAGTTCATTTGTTCCAGCTGGTACGGTTTTATTCACTGATGACAAGTAAAATAGGGGCATTAGGGTCACAGGTTGGAGGCCATGGCCAAATCGGTTCACTGATTTCAAACTATTTTGCTCGCCCTGTATGGTGAGGAGTAAAAACTACGCGGCGAAGGCAATAACTGTGATTCATGATCGCCATTCGCTGAGTGACACAGCCATGTCCGTCAGGGGCAGTCATCATTGGTTTACCTTGTTTTGTGGTTCCACTCCGGGGAGACGATGGTTATCAATTCGACTAAGGCGACTGGTAATGGCTTTCATGCTACGTTGTCAGGTCATGGACCGACCGCACCTGAGTCACCTTCGACATATGGCTGGACAATAGGAACTCTATCGAGCAAATGGTCCCTTGGCGTACGAACTAGATGACCCAACTGGAATAATCTGTCTAGTGTGACCAACTGACCTATCGAAGGGTAGTGGGCTGTCCCAAAAACTACCTTCGTAGTTTGGTATTAATAATCTGGTCAATCCACCAGACCCGCGCATGCTTCGGTCACCGATGGTCAAACAATATTTCCAGAAATCTTACATTGGTGTGTATTTTTCAATGCTCCTATCGAAAAAGACCAATATCGTCAGCATACTCAATGTCTGTGGACGAATATCCGAGGTTGGGGACGATATTTCGCTCCGTGAGGTACTTGGCCTACCATCTGTTGCTACACCTGGATCCAATATTACTTTTCCGTCTCTTGTGTTTCATCACATCTCAGGCTCATGAAGAATGGGCCTTCTAGTTTTGCTTTCGGTTGGATAGGATATTTTTTTACTTTCCAGAGCACTGTTAGTTATGTTACCTGATGATTAACCAGTGATGATTAACAGACAGTCCATCCACGAGAGTGGAAACAACAATTAGGTCCCTTGCAGTTAAAACCCAGTTGTAAAATTTTTTCTCCTACATACCTTTTTTATTGGTTCTGAATACCCACGAGAGATCATTTCCTATCGGCCAGTCAAGTTTTTGTGTCACTTAGCATCTTCTCTTAGTCTTGGTTACTATGTTGTGTTTGACCATCCCAGAGTGAATGTTAACCCTGCGAGCTCATCCATGGAAAAGCATCTTGGCTTCTGGTTAATTTGGCGATGACGTGAACGAAAATATAGGTGGTCCACAATTCTAATACAGTCCAAATGCACCTCACACAATCAGTATCCGTTTTGCATGTTGCTATTGCAGGCTAAATCAAATTGATTCCTTGGACTGCGGTGTTACCCTCATCAATTCACAGTGGAAGCTGGCGATTTAAACTTTGAGCATGCTAAATAATATTAAGATTATGCAGAAACATGTTTTATACCCGACTTGGGAAAATTTAATCGTTATGGATGGAAGGAAACCCAAATGGCTGTGAGAGGCTTATTAAGCCGTGTAGAACTCAATGAACTTTTCAAACAAAAAATAAGGGTTGTTCAGAATGTGTGGATAACTCAGCAACAACCAAGAAAAGTCCATCCAATATATACGAGATTTTTTAGGAAAATACCAACGTGCGACGATCATGATCATGATCATGATCATCATCATTATTACCATAAACCCCGTCATCATCACAACAAACATTAGCAGTGAAACCTGATGTTTGGCTGCTATACCACTGCGTAGAAAATAGACGCCGATAAAACAGTAAAGGAGAGGGGAAGCAATTTGTCGTAAAAAGCTTTAGGTCTCTAGAAATAACTTCCGAGTACGATGTGCCTTCGCTTCCCAAAACCATTGAGATAATCAAATCGAAGCAACATATTTGAGCCCAACGCATGTCATTGTTGAAGCTCACATTAAATAACCAATATGCGTTACAAGGAGTGAGCTTTATATAGGCTGAACAGCTCGCCACTCGATTCGACTGCATACCACGTTCCCTTTTAACCCGATGGCATATTGTGACAAATCATTTTGAACTTCAATCAAAACCACAAAAGCTGTATTTCATATGCTTTCAATGTTGTTAGTTACTGCGAAATATAAAAGTAGTACGGTGGTCACTTTCAGACAGCGTCATAATCTACTGAGTGATTTCCAAAATTTGTGGGGAATCAGGTGTTAGAAATCAAACTAGTAGCATGATACGGGGAAAGTACCACAGTCCTCGGGAATCAGAATGATCAATCAACACATCTGCACGAAAAAAGGTTGCGGTTTTTTGGGCTGAAATCTTTGTCTGAAGTATTCACCGTTCATATAATTCTATCCTGCTCACAATAGCAGGCTGAGCACATGTTGCCATTAGATTGGTTAATGTACGCTAACGTAAAAATGTTGACTCGCCTTTTCGGTAGTACGAAACATCTGTGTTTTGTGAGTACATTCAAATTAGAGGGGGATCAAGTAGTCAAAGCAAAAGCTCGTTGTAAACAAAGGTCTTTACTTTGTAAAATAATCAGTTGATTCCAAATTTTGGCTCACACTGTATAACAGACTCTCGACGGTTGTCCTATTTATAAATGTTGATAGTCTAATGATACCAAGAGTCGCCTATGGGAGGTTTTCCCCCCTTGACTAGGGCAAGTTATTCAAAAAATTGCACAATGGAATTGAGCTTACGTTCTTCCGATAAGGAGTGGACTTTTTAGTTAAAAAAGGAAACATTTTCAAATGTTATTGACGCTGCTGTCTATATGATATGGCTATTTTTAACACTGCTTGGGAAACTCGATCTACTCATCTTAAACATGTCTTTGAATGGATAAAAACTGTAACTTTTCAAGAGGCTGTTAGAATAATGAATGGTTAGTGATTCCAAGTTAAGTTCCGTCATCCGCACTTCCAAACTTGAAAGTATGTTTCAGTAAAACATATCAGAGCTTCAACAGAACGCCCTGAAAGCGCATTTTGAAGTCAGTTTTTTCAATGGACTACCCTCAACCTCAGAATAAAAACATTAGGAGCATTAGCACATCTCGGATATAGGTTTTCAGTTCTGTTTTCTATCGCGGTAGATGTCGCAGGTCCAGCACGTGCATACCGGAGTAAAATTAGTTCAGAGACAACTGCATCATTAAACGCACTGTGAAAAGTAACAACAGCCTGTCGCAGACCCATATACATAACTGAGTAGCGGTATAACTTGATGTAGGAAATGAGACGTTTTATTTATGCCATCGTACCGTCGTAATTATTTTATTCAAAACAGTTTTCTGTACAGCTTTCTCAGCCGAATTTTCTCAATGCTCTGAACAAGTTCCAAAAGCTATGTGGATTGATGTAATCTGCGGAATGTATTCGCTCTCAGCCACTTAAATCCTGGTCTTTCTGGAAAGTCATTTGTTAGGGTGTCCTTTTGCACATGTTTTTGCTGTTCCATGGGAGTTATTATTGATCACCATGTGATCACAAATAACAGAGTACATCAATTCGAAAAGATTCTACTTGAAGGTCGACTAAAAAAACTTGGAAAAGAAGGAGCGTTTCGAGAAGAAAACGAGCGCTATCTTCAGTTTCCTACTCCAAAGCCGCGGCACATCCTGACCAGAAATGATAGGTGAAATTCCACCTTGTAGGCACGTGAAGAACTGCAAATCTTAGTACTTAGTGTCAGATTTGGCCGATTTTGCAAAGGAAAACGTCCGATTTCCTCGTTCAAAAGACTCGAAAAACTGTGACTGCCACAAATTTCCTGTGTGCCCACAAAGAGCGGTTTTGTTAAGTACTGGGTTCAAATTTTTTCGGAACCATGAACACACTTCATAATTTTATCTGTTGCTTTATCTGCTTGCTCGTTTGTGGCCAGTTCCCCCTAGTTTTTGGTTTTGGCAGAATGAGTCCCACTGACTAAGCGTTTTAAGGGCTATGTGCTGATGAATCGTCTGGACGTGTCATGAGTACTCTTTGAATAAATGGAGGACTAGTATCGGGGTAAATCAGATTTACCCTCAGATACCCGCTGGGTATTTTCAGGTTCCCTGTGTCAATTGTGACAACTAAGTACATATCACCATTTGACCACTCAGTAATGGTCAGAGTCCTCATGAATATCAGCTAAATAAAGGTAAATTCATTTCGTTCTAACAAAATGCGTGTATTCGCTGCAGAGGGTCTTCGTGAAATAATACTGATGGGTCAAAGAGAATGAATCACCGGTGGCCTGAAAAGAAAAACGGCCACTGAGTTCAAGATTTTTGTAGACAGTAGGAATGTAGTGAAATGCTACCCCAACCCGTGGTTACAACTGTTTAATGAACTCTGAACTTAATGGAAAGTTTGAATGCAATTTCCCTCATGTATCGATCAGAAGAGCGATCACTCAGTTAAAGTACGTGATACGTTGAGGACGTTTATTGAAGCACCGTCTGAATAACAGTGAACATTTAGTAACTGTGGATTATCAAATTATATGAAATAAGTAGTATGGTTTATTCAATGCAAGTAGTATACCCATACAAAAATTGGTGGCCTCTTTTCAACGATTTATATGGGTTATTCTCAAACTGGATGGCCCCCAACCAGTAGTTTGTTTCTGCCTGTCCTTTCTGAGACAGTATAGACGCATCAACATTTTTATTTTAAGGTATCTTTGGGGCGTATTCAAATAACCCGGCCCTACGGATGGAAAAGCATAAAATCTTAGCGGAAACTTACAATGTATTAGCATCTGAATTTCGTCTGCAAAGTGAACAACGTTTCATAAGATGGAATTTCAAAATCCACAAGAGGCTCGAAACTCAAGTATTCGAGGATTATGTCAGGTAAAACGTTACCTTCTCTATCTTTTTCATTGCCGACTAGGTACGTAAAAAGAGAAATACAGCGCTTTAATCAAAAGATTGGTTGGCGCTCTCCTAATGAGTTTGCCGGAACGTAAGTATTTGGTTTTTGCTACTGGAATGGAAAATCTTCTTCAGAGCTAGACCACTTTCAAAGGTTGACAAAATATTCACAAAGGCTATGTTCTTCTTGGAGGAGACCACTCTGCAAACCATCGTAGTAGTCCACTGGTATGGTGTTCCTTCCTTCGAGTTCGAAACATTGAAAGAAGGTTACGAAGCAAGAATGACAAGTGGAAATATAGATAGATGAGTGGACAATGAATGGGGTGGCAAATGGATGCATGAGTGGATCACCAGATAGATAAATAGATAAATCGACAGATACAAAAATGGGCAAGTGGATGGATGGATGAATAAATACAGCAAATAAATAAAATACATAAATAAATATATAAAGAAATAAATACAGACTTTGGTTATTTTAGCAAGGAGGAATGAGAATGATAGGACGCCCTAATAATAATACGCTGTAATATCTTTGGGGAAGTAAAACAGAACACATTTAGGAAGAGAGACTTCTGACTGAAAGAAAAACTGAGACTTTCCTGATAGATACATTTCATGCCAAGCTTTCCTAGGTAGGCCAGGGTGATTGACAGGAAAAAACGCAAAATCACGAGAAACGCACAAAATTAGGTTTCAGATTTTAAAACAAACTAACTTGACCTAGTTTTTTAAGAAAAAATTTCAGCCTGGAATAAAAACCCTTCTGAAATCATTCTAGGTAAAAGCAGGCAATATAAGGAAGATGTTCTGAAAGGAATCTCAGAACATCACCGTTAACAAAGAAACCTGAAAATGTTTTTGGAAAAAAGACAGCGTAGGAGAAGAATCGAACAAATAACAAAACAAAAGTAAAACATTCGTATCCCAGAAATGTTCAGCTGAGTGAACGGTCCAGAGGTCTTCCGCGGAATACGGTAAAAGAAATAGAGCCAAGGCTGCATTAAAAGGAAATCGGCAGTACCATGCGCTGAACGAGAGCACTGTTGTTCCATTTTTGCCCATTGTATTCTAGGGGAAAGAGGAGTGTCCTAGGAAACTGAAGTCTCTTTAGAAGATAGATTCGCTATGGTGAGAAACGTCATGGAGAGAATTAGTAAATATAGAGGTTTCCTCGTCTAGAGATGCAGCGCTGAGTTAAACGTGGAAAGTGACATGGAAATTGTCCTCTAGGAAAACTAAAGCGAGTCATAGGGACAGGACAAATGAGGGAAGTACAACGTAGTGTAATATTTTCAACGATTTCTCACAGGTACTGTAGAAGTGAATTGTCAACTTTTTTCTCTACTTCAGAAAATACTTACCCCGTCTGGCGTCCTCAACCACTAAAATATGTTACATTTCATAATCAGTCTGCGTGATTGAATTACTACTCCTTGGGGATTGTGCAGTTTTTTTTGTTGCGCAAACACTGTGTATCTATGTGCGAGTGCCTTTGCACCGAGATGCTTTCTACTTGACTATGCTTTCTACTCGACACTCAAAATTTAGAGTTTTGAAGGTTGTTTCATCAGCTGCTTGGTCTGACCAGTCAAACAGGCCATCAACTGAACAAGAGATTCAACTGGGTTCCAGGTGATTGATTTGTATATGTGCGATTACATTGAGTAAAACCTCCTCATCAACGTGGCTGTTTTTGCTATAGTCAAGACAAATTTTACGCAGCATTTTTGAGACTTGAAGAATATCCACCTAATCGACTTTCAGAACCTTGCTGCATTGTCACATTGACGATAAACTATACGCAACTAGTTTGCACATCAGTCAAAAAGCAAAGAGAACTCGGACCATCGCCGGTGCCTCGGAAACGGTTCGGACAACTATTGAAAGGAAGCTAATTTAGCACTGTTGTCTCTGCTTTCCTGTGAACAGAAAGTTTAGCCATGACCTGGAACTATTTCCCGGCTATTTCTCTGACATCACCAGAGATGTACAAGCCCAGGAGAACATCACGTCCATTACAAGAGAAAATTTTAAAACGCGATAGCTTTCGTCTTAATCTTAGGCAGATTTATTTCAGTGATTTGCAACCATATGAATTAACCGATTCTCCATACATTAGTTTCAGGAATGCATCAGCAAAATCAGCAGAAAATTGTGTTGTAAGATCAGTTAAGATATATTTTCCATAAATGGGACAGAAATTTCGGCTTACTGCGGTAGATGCTCTTTGAAACTTGGAAGAAATAAAGAGTCGGTAGTTACTTTGAACAATTATATACTTGTAAAGAGAAAACCCACAAGTGTTACTTCAGCAACCTTGCTCTACAAGATGTCGACATATCACTCTTGATGACTTTGTGCACTTTACTGATGAATGCCGAATTTTTCTATCAAATTAGAGACTAATTATAGTGTTATATAATATATTGTGTATAATACTTAATATATAGTAATTAAAAATAGCAACGCGCTGAATCGAGAGGGCGAAATTAGTAGTTCATTCAATTCACCGAATTTGTGGCTGCATGCACCCCTATGGTCGGCATTAACGACTTCACTACCCAGCAATTTTTCATGGTATTTCAGCTTAGATAGCATCAAAACGGAATACTCACAGGTAGAATATCAAAATACTACTCACTTAAAGTGAGAGAGTACCATTTGACGCATTTGCTGCTTTGTTTAATTCACGAATGCCTACCTTATTCAGTAAAACAATAGCTAACCAAAACAATGAATGTAAATCTAAACGTAACATACTACTCATTAGTATGTTAAAGCTATTTGACAACCAGTGATCAACTTCGCCTTCTTGGGGTTCATCAAATAAGTGCTGTTAGCCTCAAAATCATGATCAGTGTGTTACGTTTATACCATGTATTGCAATAAGTTGGATGTTGTACCAACTGAAACATGGGGTGGCCTGTTGTAGCATATTTAGTTGGAGTGAATCTTGAACAAGAGATTCAGCTTATTTCACCCGAGTCTCCTGTCAAAGCCAAATTTGTATGCACATAAGAGTAGTTGTCAGAAGAATATAGGAAACAAGCTTGTTGGTGGTGAAACTCAGGGGGAAAATTCAGACAAACTGCAGATTCTTGAAAATTCCAATATCTTTCAGTAATGTAGATGTTGTAATGATATACATTTTTCATGTCTAAATCAAATGGAAACCTTCCAACCCAGTTTCTATAAAGAAGACGAAAATCAAAGTGCTAATCAACCTTCGGTAAGAATCTCTGCAATCCGGGTTATTTAGAAGAGAATGACGCATGCGGTTGGTCACCGAAGAAGGAAGCGAACCACTGTCGAATCTGCCAGCTCCCAGAAGGCCAGCACCTCGCTAGGGAACCATTAAAATCGGATGAATAGCCGATCCCTAGTTGACGAGACTCATACTGAGTCTCCAGCCCGTCTCAGATGCAACTAAAATCAAGCTGAAGCATATACGTCGGAGCCATCGATTCAGCCAATGCACCTAATATGCTGTGAAAATCTTGTTCCTGCAAAATCTCTGCCGGGAATGATGTGGACTAAAAACAAGTCGGCAATACTAGGCTAAGACAACCAAAGAGGATCAGCGAAGAAGAAATCCTCACTATCGTCGAAATTTCAAGAAAAATTTGGACCCACCAAATTTTGGTGCCAGGAGGGATCAGCTGCACCTAAAGTTTTTGTGAACTATATCAAGGCATTCATGGTTTGTGTGGCTAAGAGACGAAGAACACAACAACTTCTACTGGACATTTGCCACAGGATCAAAACACGCAAATGCATTAGTAATGTCAAAAAAAGGAAATTTTGATTTTTGGACACTTGCGGATCGGCTGGGGACAGTTTTTCTAACGTGGAACTCTCGCTCCCGTATGATTTCTCTGGGAAATTCAGCTGTTCATGAACAATACTTTGCCCAGTTCACCTGGCAGTAGATCCATCCGGATGTCGGCAGTTTGTTATCCTCCGTGCCGGTGATACGGCCGGGGATTATACTAATGGAATATGTCTCAGCATCTGCTTGGGTCAAAACTAGGACGATGAAAAAGGACATGTAATATGTCAATGCAGTAATCCTTAGTTAAGGATATAACACCAGTTACATCGAACTTGTTTCTAGAAACTTCCATTCATAATTTTCAGTTCCCTTTTGGGGTTTGCGGAACAACGACTTCAGGGGGATGTATCTTAAAATGTCGACCAGCAATGTGTCTGGCAATTTGACTGCGTATTGAGGTAACGTACTCTGGAAGGGATTTAGGAAGTTATATTTTGAGTGATATTCTAACAGAGATTCCATCAGATAATATTGCAACGTAAATTCTAGGTGCCATATCAGGTGTTTGTTGCGGTTAGTTAAACATGTGGACCACAATTTGGCTTAAATATGAGCGGAATTCGGGTCCACGTAGAATCAGTGTTGACTCGTTCGTTGTGTCCGGCTTCCGCCTCTCAAGTCACTTTTCAGCATGGGTTTCGTTTTTGTCGTTGGGCCCTGCCGCTTAATAAAATTAGGGTTTTTGTATGTGATCTCTGCTAAAATGTTGGTGGGACTCTCGAAGCAGTTCTTCGTTTATTTTCACAAAGGAAACTACTGAAAAGGATGCTGAAAATTCCTGGATCGGTTTCGGCTTCTCAAGGTTCATCAGGCAAATGCATTTTTAAGCGCATTGGGCCGTATCATTCTCTACTTGTATGCCACGGATGGCATTCATTCCGTTCCATTAAACAGTTGGTGGTTCACCGACATGCATTCGTCTCATCATAAACGAAAAGTGAGTGGCTAAATTCTCCCAAAAATGCCGGATCGGTTACAGACAGGTTGTTGAGGAGTGTGTGTTTGAAAGATCGTTCTAAGCAGCACATCAAAGGATGGTTTCTGTTAGCCTTGATGGCTAGAAATCTTGTGTGGGAATATTTTTGGTAGACGCTCCGCAGTGTGAAAACTCGTCGTCTTAGGGTTACTGCTCATCTGGCTGGGTTTTTACGAGATGACAGTAACGTACTTAGTTGGAGCAGTTTTCACAGATGGACGTCAAGCTGGTAATCCTTATCGTGACATTTAACATTGTTTGACCGCACCCGAGGTGTGATGACATTGCTGCTCTGTGTTGTTTTTCCTGAGATGAAAGAATTGTTGAGCAATTTTGTACAAAATAAAACTTGCACGATAATATGGCTACCATCCGTGCTGTTTGGCATCCGACCACTTCTTTTATAATTTATTCTAAGTAGATTCATAATTCCCAGTCTGGTTTCCTAATGGAACTGTCCTGATACAGGAAATAAACGCTTCAGATGATTCTGGATTGAGCTTCCAGTGATGAGGGGGACCAATTCCTTGTTGTCAACAGTAACCGTAGTCGTGCAGTCTTTTGGAAGTGTCAGTTTCCTAGTTACTTCGACTCATTCAAAAGTAATGTCATTATTGTAGGATGGGCGCAGAAAGAAATTACTCTGCCACTCCTGGTGCCACTATTCTGTGGTATTGTGAAAAGCCTCTGATGGTAATTGTTCGTATGTGCCAACGGGCTTATGTACGCTAACGTGTACTGCGTTATTCTGTGACATCAAGAACCATTGTACCCTTTGAGAAGGGTGCAAAATATTATTTGCACAGACTGATGTGGTAAATGTGTAGCCTGAAAGTACTTTCTGGTGACCAAAGAACTCAGAAAGTGGCTGATGTTCTTCCAATCGTACTCAGAGATGGAGTTCAGACCTGGATGAACAAAGTTAAAGAAGCGGAACATTGCCTCACAGTTCTTCCAATGAAAAAGCTGACCTGATACATTCATACGGACCTTGATTAGTTTTAATTGTGGCACTAATGTGTCCACTAACCTGATTTTGAACAAGCTAGCCTGCATCGAACCACAAACTATCATAACTCTGTAAATAAATTTTTTCTTCTATGATAAACAGTAAGTTCATTTTCTCAGCAAGGAGTGTGGCTGTGTTAATGAAAATGAATGAGGTTGACTGGTGATGTCCAAACCAACAAAACATTCCAGAAAACTGGCTGAAGTAATACCAAACCTGTTAGTTTATATTGTCTGCGTCAAGATCGTAAATTTAAATTTGAAACAACCTTTGGACTACCAGTTGGATGGAGACTGACACCAACAAACGATTCTGCGTTCTTTCAAACACTCGCTGAAAGATATCTAGATTAGAAACCTTGACGGAGCACGGTATTAGTTGGTTTGAACCGACTGGTAAACGGTATAATATGGCTTATCTGAAAATTTTCTTATCCGTGTGTTATTCGGCTTCCTACTAGTGGAGAGAACGAGAGACCTTCGCTGCGAAATCGTTTAATAGCAAACGTGAAGTACGCATCTACAAGTCACTGAACAGGAAAGGAAACATATCAATGCACATACTCTTTAAAGACTAAACATCCTCACGCGTTCTACTGAACTTTTCTGGATATTCATTAACTGTTTTACAATAGTAAACAAATACTGCAAAACTGGTTTAAAACTTTTCGCATTGAACTTCACCCGCCAGATGCGAAGCGGAGTTTAGCAACCAACCGTAGAACGATCGCATGCTTCATCAGTGATATTCATTGTTACACCAGTAACAGGATTTTGTGGCTTTTGATTGGATTGTGTTCGGTGCTGAATCTCACTTTTTCATCATGTATATGAAGCTCAGTCGACAACCCTTAGTAATCAAGGACTGCACTCGAAGGATGTATCCGGGCAAGGCAGGTTTAATAGTCGAGTTTCGACAAATTTTTGTAAACTTCCTTTCATTTAGGCACACGTTTCGTTTCGGTTGGCCTAACACTTGTCCATGCTCTTCAAATGCGCAATCAACTCCCTAGGCCAATAAAGTAGTCGCAGATTCTTACTAGTATAGTACTCCATGCGTTTATAGCTTTAGAATCATGAGGAAAGGAGTTAGCGTGCAGTAGGAAACAAATGGACGACCAACCAGCATGCGATATGATACAACAATATTATAACTCGTGAACATGGTAACAGTGATAGTGACGGGATTGCATACCCTGATATATATGAACGTCCTCTAAAATTGATGAATTTGGGAGCATTGTGGTATACGTTGGGAAGTGATCTTCAAAAATTGGCCTGCACCATTTCTTTTGCTGTTGCTCTAACAATACACGTGGTTAATATGTGGTTCCCAGTAAAATGCGACTGGATTTGACTTTGGTTGGTGCGCTGTGCTGCATTAGCTAACATAACGTGAGCACCAAACTTCAAGTTCAAAATGAGGTCATCAGTAAATTCTTCATGCTGTGGGATTTCTCGAGTGTCATTGCTGCGCTACATACAGTTTTCAGCGTCTCAGACATCCTCCGCTGGGCTTATAACTGATTCAACTCATCTAGAACCTAGAAAAAATGTTGATCCTTCACGTGGATCGAAAAGTACTCCGGCCAACGCCTGTGACTCGGCACCAGCAATAAGTTTATTATGAATTTGAGCTGGATGATCACGGGTTTTAATGTTGGGGAGCAGCGCTGTGTTCTACTGTGCGGAGAATGTACTGTATCCGCAGCGCAGTCGTTGTTCTTAGTGCTAATCCCGTACCATTGCCATCAGCCAAGTTTTCCACGTATACGACACTGTGTTCTACTGTGCGGAGAATGTACTGTATCCGCAGCGCAGTCGTTGTTCTTAGTGCTAATCCCGTACCATTGCCATCAGCCAAGTTTTCCACATATACGACACCATGCTAGCTCCGTGCCAACATGCTTATAGCCGAAAAGTTTCTTCAAGCAAAGGTGAGTGAATTTGTGACATTCAGCACACTAAATAGCAAAGCTATACAGAAACTTCAAAAGAACCCTAAATTAAAGGTAATGTTGCGCTCCTTATTCGTTTAGTCGGTGAAAATCCGTTGCCGTCAGTGAAATTAAGCAACCTATTGCTTCAAGTCATTTCGCATGTTCAGCACCGTGAATAGTAGGTTTTTGACGCAAATGGGGCTACTGCCCTCCGACACTGTAATCAGGGTTCATGTGGGCGGAATGATTACTAAAAACACAGTAAGTTGAGTATTTTCCTTTGTAGCGATAGTTTAGTCAGCGAACCATATGATGCGCGTCTGATTAGACATGAAGAGGGAAATTCAAACACCTCAGAAATGAGTAGAGGGCCTTGTTTCTGCGATCTTCAGAGACACAAATCGTTGCGCCCGCAAGATTTTCGAGGGAAACTTTGGGACACGGTTGGTCGATCTTGGAACTGGGGTGACCAGTTGGATGAAGCTGACGGTCGAGATCGAAGATGACACTGATAATGCCAGAACCAAACTGACGCCAGCGGACGCATGAACCCAAACTTGAAACCATCATATTTCTTGCTCGTCGTGCGCACAAGTTAGGAGGTTATAAGTAGTTTTGTGCGTTGTGGGACTGAACGGCTGACGAAGGAATTATGGGACATTCAAAGAGTGGAAATCGCGTGGTGGGCCGTATTTCCGTAGAACATTCAGTACAGTGGCTTTGTATTTTTAAGACAACAGAATATTTTAAGGAACGATTTTACCGTTCACCAGTAACATGAATCCCAAAAACAAATATCGGGCAGTTGCCTTATTGAGCCAATTAGTTTTGGGTTCATACACACCTCACGTAAAGTAAGGATAGACAAGTAATTCCAGCAGAAAACTGGGAGCCTGGGCATCACATCGAGTCGTTTTACACTCAACATATTACTTGCAGTGAGTACATAGGTTCGGTGGACTGCTGTTTATATTTCTGCAGTGTATGTATCACTTGGAAAAATTGAAGTCTAGGAATTTATCATTGTTTAGCTGTAAATTGTTTAGCTGTAAATTTGTAGAAGCATTTATCCGGAAGAGGACAAAATCAAAGCAGCTCTCCGTTAGCTACGCGAATGAAGACCTCGAATGCACTATTCTAGATGAACCACTGACCACGCTCCAATTAGGGACTAGCAAAAGACGAGATCGTTTTCGACTTTTTGCTTGCTGTCGGAAACGGGCACGCTTGGATTTTGTGTAGAACTCTTTGTCTCAGCTGGTACATATCCGATTACTATAGGTCGAATCTGATTGCCTCACTCCGAGATAAACGTACTGATTAGGTGAACAAACGTTCTCCGAAGTTCACCTCAGACCCATACGGAAACACGTAAGTGGACATGACAGATCGAGATTTTAATCATCACTTTCAGTCATCGCTAGTTTGCAGAAACGAAGTCGGCAGGTTATGTGGACATTGTCTCGCATTTGATGCAGAACGGAAAATGTTCCACAAACCAACTAGACTTGCTTTCTACTCAAGAACATACTCTGGAGCATCTTTCTGCAGCAGTTGGGTGGTAACGCCTCACCACACATACCTGATTAGGCAATAATCAATTAGCATTCAGAATGCGGGATACATGGCAGCGTTTGAAGATTTTAGGTCATGTGGTTTTTCGCTCAACACAGATATCCCACATTTTTCTAGTTGCGATGTTGTGACTACCACAGCGGCTACATAGTAGCATCAAACTCGAGGGGTATATGCGAGATTGAT
>NW_008751861.1:88085-95595 GCF_000715545.1 Opisthorchis viverrini | reverse complement strand
TTATGAATACCCATATATGCGTGTGCATGTGTATGCTCACATGTTTTTCCACAGTAATATACAAACCGCGTAGCCCTCAAGATAGCTTACTTTTCGGGCCTTTCTTGCGCATATCCACGCAGATCAGCGCTAATCATAACTTAATATGCGTTCTTCCAGTGATAACTACTAGTGAAAGGTAGAAGGCCTTCGCCGCGGAGTTATTTTTCGGAAATTTCCTACTGACCGGTTACAGACCATTGAACATGGAAGCAAAACTCCAATCTGCATCTTAGTTACAAAACCTGGACACAGATCTTCACCTGAACGAGTCTTCCTGGAGATTCATTGCCTCCAATCATTCGTCGGTCAAATAGAAGCAAATTTTACAAAGTGGTCCCGCGAATTCCGCAACAGAATTCCGTTTTTCAATCGACGCAAAGCGAAATTCTACGAACAACACATACTGCTCACGTGCCCCCCGATCAGTAGTATCACTGTTACACTAGTAATTTAGCTGATAAATTTTTCCTCTTGCGTCAACTGACGAATTTTAATTTTAAACTTGAGGGTCCCACTTATGGCTCTGTGATTTTGGACTCGTGTTCACACAGAGCTTCATACGTTAAATTGAAACTGTTGTTTATTTATACCTAAATTGAAAATTTTGTTTTAAACGCCGACACCGTTTTCATAATCAGGTATTACAGTAAATTTTCCCATTTCGTCTACGAAACTTCAGTGTTTTTGGTGTAATGAGAATCGGGAAACGTTATGAATATTTCATACTCTAAGTCGAGCCAATCTATGCGAAAAGGCCGAGAGGCGTAGCAAATTTGTCCCACCCTTGCTCAAGAACAATAGCAACGAGGACGCCGAGAAACTCCAGGAAGCCTCGACTATGTCACTTCCCGCCTATTAGTTTGGACATAACTGTTTGGCCACGAGTGGCCGATCTCTAATGTGACCAGTTCGAGCTTAGGCAAGGCATGTCGAACTTGGAGGAAAAATCTGTCTCAGACTGGATATGTTCCTTGTAAATTAATTGCCTTTGCTTGGAAAATTGTCCCTAGCGGTCTATTTCAAAGGGAGCCCGACTACCACGACACTGGCTAACTGCATCCGGAAAGAACACGAAGATAAGGAGATTTAGAGAAAGGACAAAAATGCTAAATGGCGCTTTGGTCGATTTCCCACTGAAGGCTTCAGATGGTTGATTTATTCAGAGTGGCCCAAATGGTTTTGCGTGATTCAACTGACACCTTCCGGTTTTTTTACAACGTTTTGGCTGTCCCGAGGGTCTTAGAAAGTCCCAGTGTATTTTCCTGCCGGAGCCGAGTTTAGAGCAATATTTAAGTGAGCGACTTGCATGCGGCATCACACATGACCATGAAAAACCAGTTTTCGGTTAGGAATTCCAAACCGTCATCTGTAAACCAGCTGATGAGGGAAGCAAGATCCTATTTTAAGAGTGACAGTCGATTTATATTATTATAACTGGTGTAACGGTGATACTAATGATGAGAAGGCACGGGAGTAATGTGCGTGGAATTTAATTTCGCTTCGCGTCTTTTGAAAAGCGAAGATCTGTTGCGGGATTTGTGGGGTCTCTCTGTAACATTTGCTTGGACTTGAGCGATGAATGATTGGAGTCAATGAATATCCAGGAAAGTTCAAGAGGACGCGTTCAGCTCTGTAACATTTGCTTGGACATGAGCGATGAATGATTGGAGTCAATGAATATCCAGGAAAGTTCAAGAGGACGCGCTCAGGAGAAAATGGATGTCCAGTTTCTGTAAATAAGTTGCAACTGAGAGTTTCACTTCCCTGTCCAATGGTCTGTAACCGGTCAGTTGGCATTCCTAAAAAATAACTCCGCAACGAAGGCCTTGTTCCTTTCATTGGTACGAATATTTATCATTAATTTACCAACAACGGGGAAAAATACTGACACTGAATCGGTTGAATGTGATCAGATTAAAAAATGCAGAGCTCCAGGAGAGCCAAACAAGAGACATGCGCTTGGGTGGAAAGTCAAAGTAGAGTTGGAGGTGTCTAATGCTGTAACCGTTTTACAGCTTAACTGCTTACAACAGCCGATTGCAATAAACCATTTCCCTAATTTAGATGCGAGATTTCAAGGACGTCGTCGATCACATAAACAAGACTTTTAACCTCCACCGACAAGATGCTTGATTTTAATAATTCTTCAGTTGGTTTCGCGGAGATTTGCTACAAAATTCTAGTGTATTTTTAAGATTGAGTGGAAAAAATTGTTTCTTCTGAAGTGTGAGGACCTAAGCAAAAATATTTATGAACACGCAGATAGCGCTCAAAAAACTCTAGCTTAATACAACGGCGGTTTTCACATGTGTGAAACGTGGATTTTAAATACTTGGTTGTTTAATCTGACCGATGTGAATGCCCTAATTACCATCGATACCGCCATTTAGACGAAATATTTTAATTTTGCGTTCCAGAGAAGCTAAGCACAAATCGGGAAATCTGGAAAGATTCACAGAGCTAGACGCTATACAAACTGCGAAGTTAAGTTATAGTAAAACTAATTTTTGAAAAAAAAACTTTTAAGAGTGCAACAGCTGACTAAAATTACGTATCCGTATTATGTGGCCAGTGGCGGCACGATATGACGGCCTTTGGTGCTTGCATCACGTCATCGGCTAATATGATCATGGTGGAATGCGACGTTTTCGCTCATACTACACCAGTGATATTTCAGAAGAGAGGAATGGAAGGTTGAGATGCGAAAATGGTATGTAAAGAAGTATACCGAAAGTCTAACTGATGAAGCATGGTTCGGGTTAACATGAGCAGGTGATTTGTACTGTTCAAACGCCACAAACAGCTCCCTCAAACGTCTGGCCTCTTGTGAGAAGTAAATGCGATGTTTTTACCAGGCAACCCATACATTAACTCACCAGCCTTCAACTTGAACATTTCTGAAACAGTGTGTTTTTTAGTCTTGTCGTAAGGGGAATAATGAAGATATTTCCAAACACTGTTAGGTTACAGCGGAAAAACCAACCAGTTCGCAGGAACGTGGAAATTTGTAGCGTGATAAATTCTAGCGACGTCATCATGCTAGATTTTTCAACTGGAAGCATGGTGCATAGTTCGTGTTTTCTCATTCGATTCTATGCATGTGATAAACACCACGGAATTGATGTGCTGCATAGCCTGCATTTTCGGCTGTACAAATTCGAAACACGCCACTGTTAATCGCTCCAAAATTTAGGACGTTTTTGGATAACCGTATCAGGGTAGTGATAAAACAAGACTATTGTACGGTGCGCCGAAGTTGGAATGCTGTTCAACTGCAGTGGTGGGTACTTTGGTCGCTAGGTATACAGTGAAATACAGTGAATACGGTGAGTGCTACGAAAAAGCATGGCTAGGTCTTTGAAATCAAGGGAGCTCCCTCCATGTTGGAGTTGATTTTGGTGTAAAGTTAGTCAAGGATTTTCAGCTGAGCTCTCGTCCTGTAGGCGACGTCCACCTACGCTTAAAAGCTGAAAAGCACCGTGGAGCTGCTTAAATCATATTGGTTATCGGCAGTGTGCATTTCACGAAATCCCATAGGGTCTCGAAACCTCGGCCTCTTTTCTCTACGGCGCTTCTTAGCGTTCCGTAGATTGGATTTAGCCCTCTGATCCTCTTCCCTTCGACGCTTCCTGGCATTCCATAGATTGGCTTTAAACATGGAACAAGCTCTGAGTTGAAAATAACCAAGTTTCTTTGCAAATCTGTCAAACTATATGGAGCACAAAAATAATATTTTCACAAGGCAAATGAATCTGCCATCTGAGAAGCTTTTATTCGAGCAGCCAGCCTTGACGACACGATACTGTTTCCGTGACTGAAGAATGAGCGCTACTACATCCTAGGTGCAAGATAATCACACTGCTGAGCACCTGAATGATTGCGTGTTTGGACTGACAGCTGAGATTCACAGGGTTCGAATCTCCCCGGAGTTCCAAAGAGTTGAACTGGTGCACAGTGCCACTCCACTTTGAGCATAAAATGACTTCAATCAAATGAGACATTGGAACTACCCGGCGGGTAACGCGTGGAATAATACAATGTTTAGACAAGGCTATATAATGTTGCATTCTGTACATCAAATATTTGAAATTATTGGTAGGGTGGCTTTAAATTTCAGGCCTTAAAGTAGGTATAATCTAATGAATATCCAGCTTCTGTTTTCCGGATATATCTTCTGAGAATACTTGAATAAGCAAGTTTCCGATGCGGATTGTACTTCACGAGAAGGATGTATAATTGAAATAAATTTTGAAGAATTCTAAATTGCGGCGTAATTACTTAATCCTTGGGTAAATATTAATAAAATAAGAGACCTAATGAAATAGAATTTATGGAGTATTTCCCTCTTCTATGTGGGAACACACTGGTGAACGTACGCTCCGTAAAGGGTAACGAAAGAAAAATACTTACAGCTTTGCCAAGTGGACGTTTGTTGTCAGCCGATTTTTTAAATGTTGTCTTATGTTTTTGTTATCACAAAGATTCATCGCTCCAGGAACCCGACATCCCATTACAGCGAAAACATTGGATTTTAACGTTCCTTGCACAAACTGAGTGATAGGCTCATCTATTTTAAAGTATCGAAAGATATCCGTTCAGGATGGAGTGGTATTCTTTATGATTTTTAGATTGCCCACATTATTATTAACCATGCCATTGACATTTCGCTGGCTACTTTTGTTTCAGTCTGTTTCATGACCGACAAAACACAGTCTTCGGTAATGGCAACCTATCAGATTGCTACAACAATCTGCTACGTTTATACACTTCATGCGTGACTTTGGTATCAATCTATTAGTTTCTGCTCTACAGAAACTATGCCAAACCCAGAAAGAAACGACTCATTCAATTTGCTGTAACCTTCTAACCAGGTCCAGCAAGAAGCAGTGAAAACTGATCGTTGATTTTTCTTCTGAGTTGGAGGAATGGTCGTCAAAATGATCAGAACACCGTCTGTTTGCTTCGGTTTTGCAAAATCAATGTATTTATTGGCGCGATTTATTCACATTTGTATCTCCGACATATTGATTAGTTATCCAACAAATATATCGTCCTGCTTATTAGCCTGGAAAAGCTCCAGTCTTAATAAGTTGTCTGACCCTAATAATTTCTTCTACGTGATTCCAAGTGTTGTATAAATCTGAATGTCTAATTCAATGGGACCAAAGACACAAAACAAGACTTGTTCGCTAACGTCGCTCTCCTGATGAATCTTACGGATACTTTCAATCAATTTCTCGTTTCTGTGCATTGCATATTTTTCTCATTTCCATTTTCTACATCAGTGTTTACCATCATGTGAATGTAAAACTCGCAAATTCCGTAGCTGCCTACACCTAATAAAAAATTCCCAGTAGGTCCGAGCACCGTGACATTACCTAAATTGGAGGTTCTGACTGCTGGGGCCATTCACTAATGAAACCATAATAGTACTTATTTGTCGTTTGGGACCTCTGGAAAATCAATTATATCTCTCAAGTCTAAATATCGTTTTACTCTATGTAGACTCAAACGAAAATCCGTCAGAATTGGTCTTAGTTTTGTTGGAATTGTTTTAAACTAATCTTCCTTCGCAATTAAATGACGCATATTCATTTTACGCTTGTACGGCTACGAATCGGGAGACGGTAGATATATGCATATATATATATGCAGATATGTCGGCGAAAAATTTGTGGCCACCATGTTTTCATCCTTCATAACATTTGAAGGGGCTTTCAATGAGGGATAGTTATGTGATATTTGTGAGCGCAGCCGGCAAAAAAACCACCAATGCCGTTTTGCATTATGCGTAGATGTAGCGAAACTGCAGTAGATAAACCCAGAATCAAACAAAATTTGAAGTGTCCGTTTTGAGTGCCATAAAAATGTTTGGGCGAATAAAGCAATCTTTACTTCCTTTGAAAAAAAAGGTCGCAGTAATTGCTCAAGGAATTCATGCAGAAACGTACTTGCATCAAGGACTCTTTTATCTAAAGGGAACGTTTACGTTTGTACCGTGGTAAGGAATTCTTTCTGGAAAATCGGGAAATCAAACGTCCACACCCAGAATGCTTATGTGAGTAAACCATTTCCAGAGCGCACAAGAAGAATATTATTTTACAGGCAGTCTGCGTTTCTCTATGGCTGGTCATGAGAAAAAGGCATGTAGTCAGCTAATTCATCTTCGCCAAAATTCATCAGGTTTAACCTACATAGCAGCCACCTGGACGAAGATTTTCAGAAGTCTCGCCAAACTAAAATTACTGGAATCAGTAGTACAAAATAAGCTATAGGTTCATAAAATTTAACTGTTAACTTCTTGAAATAATCAGCGGCCAACCTACAACCATGTAAAATCAACTCGCTGAGCAGCTATATACACCAAATATTCACCAAAAGCGTCTCGCAAAATAGACGAAATGGACCGAATTTAAAGCAAAATGGTTTAAAAATAATAGTTAAAAAATTAACTGTTCACCTAGACACAAATTAAACCTTTAAAATGTTTGAATAACGAGTTCTCCATATTTTGTAATCCTATTTGACTGCGGTTATTTCCTGGTTTGTTTGAACGGACTTTTTCAGTACAGACCAAAACCTTGTAGCAAAGCTTCGGTGAAGCCATTCATGTATAGGAGAGCCATTTACTTGGAACCAGCCATTCAGCTTTACGATTACCATTCACACCTCACGACAGCACTCCCGCAATCAGAAGTGAACCATAATTGTGGTTCTTGCTTTCTATTATGGCAATATGAACAGTATTTTGAAAAATCTGAGCGATAATTTCTGGATAGCAAACTCCATAAAAGTTATCGTGGTCTCGACTGGTTTTATTGCTCTTCTTCAGTAGTTTAGACAAAATCATAATTACATTAGTCTTGGAATCAGAATGACGCGGGAGCTAAACTCACCCACATCACCAGCTGCAAAATAATTTGTAAATATGTTTTTTTTGCGTAAGGTGGTAACATGCAAAACGAGCTTTCTACTTTCGCGCCAAAATTTCATAGTATAAATGGTCTTGCTTGACGCGACTGCACCCAGCAGGCAGCTGAATAGTATGTTCCGATACAAGGGCTTTCTTTCAGATTCTATGCATATTTTAGATCCCTATAAATATTGTTCAGGCATGATCCTCAGAAAATATTAGGCTGAAGAATCCTTAGGGTGCATTTGTTAATCCTCAGCACTCTCAAGAAAAACTAAGCATTTGGGGCACTATCCAGTCATTTTGTGCTGTCTCAGATATTCAGACAACCGAAAAATTGCAAACGTTGAATGTCGCACCATAAATAGATGACGCTTATTTGGACTTCGCATAATTTGTGTTTCAGTTGGTATTATGTCTTCCTTATGCCAAAATAATTTTAGCACAACCGTTTATTTAGTCGTCAACTGTGCTTGCTGCTTGCTCAGACTCTTTTTTGATAGTCGTTCTAAGGTTGCGTATTTCCCCCACATACGGTCCTACTTGTTTGGCCAA
>NW_008751861.1:86462-87433 GCF_000715545.1 Opisthorchis viverrini | reverse complement strand
GAACAGCATTTTGAAAATTCTGAGCGATATTTTCTGGATAGCAAACTCCATAAAATTTATCATTGTCTCGACTGTTCTTATTGCTCTTCTTCAGTAGGTTTAGACAAATCATAATTACATTAGTCTTGGAATCAGAATGACGCGGGAGCTAAACTCACCCACATCACCAGCTGCAAAATAATTTGTAAATATGTTTTTTTTGCGTAAGGTGGTAACATGCAAAACGAGCTTTCTACTTTCGCGCCAAAATTTCATAGTATAAATGGTCTTGCTTGAAGCGACTGCACCCAGCAGGCAGCTGAATAGTATGTTCCGATACAAGGGCTTTCTTTCAGATTCTATGCATATTTTAGATCCCTATAAATATTGTTCAGGCATGATCCTCAGAAAATATTAGGCTGAAGAATCCTTAGGGTGCTTTTGTTAACCCTCAGCACTCTCAAGAAAAACTAAGCATTTGGGGCACTATCCAGTCATTTTGTGCTGTCTCAAACTTCCAGACCACCGAAAAATTGCAAACGTTGAATGTCGCACCATAAATAGATGACGCTTATTTGGACTTCGCATAATTTGTGTTTCAGTTGGTATTATGTCTTCCTTATGCCAAAATAATTTTAGCACAACCGTTTATTTAGTCGTCAACTGTGCTTGCTGCTTGCTCAGACTCTTTTTTGATAGTCGTTCCAAGGTTGCGTATTTCCCCCACATACGGTCCTACTTGTTTGGCCAAATATTGTATGACGATTAAGATATAGCGATAGTTAAAACCATGAATCCTGCATAGTTATGCTTAGTGATACATGTATACCACGTTGTCGGATGTGGGATGTCAGTTAATAGGGAGACAAGAAGCACTGTGGGATGCCTCACCAGCATCATCAGCTAAATTTTTTCCCACAAACAAATATGTAAGTCGCATAAGGTTTGATAGCTAATTATTGAACTGTAAATATGTTATAAGTAGAATACTG
>NW_008751861.1:82235-85409 GCF_000715545.1 Opisthorchis viverrini | reverse complement strand
TCATTGAGGCAGCTTGACAACTAAGTAAAACCATTGTGTAAAAGAGGAGCTTGAAAATGAGTAAAATCATGGTGGAAGTGTGCTTCAAAATTCTCTTACGCCGTTTCACTCCGGTTTTAGAAAATGTTGTGTATTACTCTATGAAATATTTGGGAATTCTACCTTGCGCTGAGGATTTGAGACGGGTTGCATCCAATGGCTGAATTACGAAATAAAATACTTCTGTAGCCTACACTATTCATCGAAATCAAATGGAAAGCCGGTTGCGGTTGTGGAGGTGGCGGTAGCTTGGTAGCAGTTTACTTGTAGGGTTTCTTGCATTTTTGAGGTACTTTTGCTGAAACTTCACACGCACATTCAAACAACCTGCCAAGCATTGAAGCTCCCAGGTGACTTCAAAAATAACCCCTCCTACCCGATCCGGAGTAGAGTTTGCAGATAAAACATTTTTTAGAGAAACCCTCCATCTTACAAGGGCCACAAGGTTAGCGTTTACTCAAGAATAGTTCTTCTTATAAATACTTAAGTCATTTATTATATGCAGGCAGAAGTGTAGATGTTTACTTGTGTGTTTGTTTTCACATGTAACTGATACGCTTTTACGTGTACAGAATATGTATCGTTGGTTTGGCACGAATGAGTTTCCCTGAAAAATGACTCACGTAGATCCAGAATAGTTATAGCTGTGTTATAGAAAGTTTATTTTACACAATCAGTTAAAACATTGAACATCAGAACGTGCCCTATTTACGGCTGCAGACGAGAATGCACGGTTGGACTGAAGGAAGATGACATTTTGGAGTTAAATCAAAGCTCAGAATATCGCACCAGGGAAGCCAAAGAATAGCCTGATGGCAATACGCTTGTCCGTAATATACCAGATGTCTTTTGTGAGTTTTTGGTCTGTTCATGCGAATAATGGACAGAAGTATGCAACTGGATTGCAGTCTTATGGGATTAGCTTTGCTGGAAATATGATTAGTAGAAGACAGTGAAGCACACTCTACTTTGGAAACTTCTAAGGAATTGCTCCTTCTTAAATTCATGTGATCTATTGCGTTATGCATTTATTTTATACGCACAACAGTTCCGCTCTGCTTAGGATTGGATTCTGATTACGAACAACGGAACAACATTCGATTATTGACCAATCATAAAATGATTAGTTAGCGCACACATTTTGGTAAGTCAGCTTTAAATATTCACGGGCACAATGTCTGCGCCAAATTAGTAAGCATAAATTTACCATTTTCGATGACAGAAGCGAATACTGAAATATCAGAAAATTATACCTGAGAGAATTATCAACCATAATAAATGTGATTATCTGAGCATTCAATAATTGCATGTAAAAAGACGTATAATGAGCAGAGAAGTCCTAGTATTCAACTGATTTGACCGCAAACTGTCGACCATATTCCGACAAGTGTGAGCTGACTGGCTTTAGTTGGAATATTGAGTTCCGTTTTGTGTCACTGCGTCAACAACTGTGCCAACGTTAATGAGTAAGCACTACGTTGATTTAAATAATTCGCCTTCTTTTTTTAATCTACTGCTCTGGGGTTTTTCGCCGTTACCATACCGCCATAGACATAAAGTTGCCCTGACAGCGATTATCGGCCAGCTGGTAGTGGAGGCTGTTCCTGTTTGAGTGATCATGTAGGCGGGTTTCTTGCCAATATTCCGATAACTTCATGCGGAGTAATACGAAACCCAATCTGCTTCATGAATTGAAAATGTACCTTTATGCCTAAACAGGCTGTTGGGTGTGGCACATGGAAGTTGTTTGCCACATGTAATTTTACATGTAATTCAACCAAATCTATACTGTGGTTCGTTTTACTCCAGCGTCCGAAGGTTGAAGGGCAATATTTTGGGACATACACGCTTGTCAACGTTTTCCTCACACCTGTCTCAAGCACTGATTGATGAAACGAAACATTCCATGGTCTGATGGGGAACACTTTTTAAATAGACAATTAATGGTTGTCTAATGGTAGAACCAAGTCAGCAGAACTTGACTTCACGTGTGATCTGTTGCTCCAGGATGCTATCTGGTTTACTAAAAAGGACTGGAATTTCTGCGATCCTTTCTAATGTAAACATAAAATACTGGAACAATTCTGATGCTTGAATATGGCCATCAGAGTTGCGATAGTTTAAAAAAGAAGACGATTATGAAATTTTGTCCGAATTGAGCGTATGGTTTTCAATAAGTGGTAATATTATGAAAAGCGATATAGTTAAATTTTTTTCAAAATTCCACTGTGAAACGGAACTGGTGATACATACGTAATATTTATGTGAGCAAACGTTTTGAGCCGGATCGGTTATCTTTTGTGCGGGAGTGCGCACCAATATACAGTAGTGAAAGGAACACCCTATCTTTGGGATTTCCCTCTGTTAAGGGGCCAACAGCCACTACATTCTGTCTTCCTTTTATATTAGCCCATACGTTTCGCAGTTGGTTTTCTCACATTTAGGACTCATTAGTATAAAACGATTTTTCATAGGAAGGCCTTGAATTTTTTTTCCACTGAGGCTCCAACACAACCCAAGTCTGAAAGCCCGACATCAGAAACGTGTCCAGAGATAAAATTAGACAGATGAAAGCTGACAGCCTTTTCAACCCTGCTTCGGGAAACCGGCATTTTGGCCAATAAGATTAATACCATATTATGCTAGGGAACTCAGCTAGTAAACAGTGCGGCGATGGGTGATGTAGTAGTGCCAAGAAGTGGGGCACCTAAGTTGCATTCTAATGAATCATGTTAAGTTTTTGGTGAAAATGTTTCAGCCAGCTTCTGTTGGGGAACACTTGCTCCTGGGTACGGACATCAATAGTCCAGTCGGTTAAGATTTATAAATTCAAGATATCTCCCATTAGGTTAGCAAAAGCCAAAATCCACTGAGCATGCACCAAGTCCAGTCGAGCAAAAGTTTCACAAGGCCAGTTAAAACGTGTTGTGTTGACAAAAATCTCATTTAGTACGTATGAATATATACAGCTTTCATCAATCTCCCGCATCAGCAAAATTGAAGGCCTCCGCGGGAGACTTACACACTTATGAAAAAAGCCAAATGACACGACAATTCTAATGAAATTTCCAGTTGTTCGAGGCGACGCTTGCGTTTAGGACTGGCATACCTTAATGTATGTTTTTTTCACGAGTA
>NW_008751861.1:67072-80950 GCF_000715545.1 Opisthorchis viverrini | reverse complement strand
AGGTTAGGTTAGCAAAAGCCAAAATCCACTGAGCATGCACCAAGTCCAGTCGAGCAAAAGTTTCACAAGGCCAGTTAAAACGTGTTGACAAAAATCTGCACCAAGTCCAGTCGAGCAAAAGTTTCACAAGGCCAGTTAAAACGTGTTGTGTTGACAAAAATCTCATTTAGTACGTATGAATATATACAGCTTTCATCAATCTCCCGCATCAGCAAAAATGAAGGCTTCCGCGGGAGACTTAAACACTTATGAAAAAAGCCAAATGACTCGACAATTCTAATGAAATTTCCAGTTGTTCGAGGCGACGCTGGCGTTTAGGACTGGCATACCTAAATGTATGTTTTTTTCACGAGTATTTCACCATGTTTTGACTGTGTAAGTGCATGTTGTCCAAAAGTACCTTAAAGCTACGTGATTCAACCAAACTAGAAGCCTGCGGTTGCTTCAGGCAAAACGTCAAGGTTCATACATAAAGTCACGGAAGGCCGTCCTTTTGGAAGGCAGGTTTTAGAACCACGTTGAAGAAAATCTTTGTTTGGAACTTCAACGAGGTAGGTGGATTCGATTCTTGACAGTGCAAACCTACCTACTGGTGGACAAATGGACTTAAGCGAACAGGGGGATTTGAAGCCAAATGCAATCCATTAAACAGAAGAATCTGAGTCAGGTAGGGAGGGTTATTGGGGTAGTTTGCCAACGGATTAGCCAAAAAATCGACCTCGTTAGTATTTCGGAAACTTTTGTTAACCTTATAAACGTTTGCATTAGGAAAATCAGTTAATCTTGAGGGTTTACTGAAACGCTAATCAAAATGAAGATTACAAGAGAAATGATGTCAGAATGCAAAGAACGTCCGAAACGTGCGCCTTCACTGGAGGGCGATGAATAGAAAATTGAGGTCATGGCCAAAGAGATCTAGGTTACTACAATGCAACGATCTAGGTGTATACATGGAGGGACATGTTTTCCAATATTTATCAAAATTTGAGGCACTTTACTGGCTTACCAAAGAATATATCTGCAAATAAAATGTGCTTCATGCAGTGATCGATGATTGTTAGATTTTTACACTTAACTACTTTCCACATGTTTTGACTGTGTAAGTGCATGTTGTCCAAAAGTACCTTAAAGCTACGTGATTCAACCAAACTAGAAGCCTGCGGTTGCTTCAGGCAAAACGTCAAGGTTCATACATAAAGTCACGGAAGGCCGTCCTTTTGGAAGGCAGGTTTTAGAACCACGTTGAAGAAAATCTTTGTTTGGAACTTCAACGAGGTAGGTGGATTCGATTCTTGACAGTGCAAACCTACCTACTGGTGGACAAATGGACTTAAGCGAACAGGGGGATTTGAAGCCAAATGCAATCCATTAAACAGAAGAATCTGAGCAGATCAGGTAGGGTTATTGGGGTAGTTTGCCAACGGATTAGCCAAAAAATCGACCTCGTTAGTATTTCGGAAACTTTTGTTAACCTTATAAACGTTTGCATTAGGAAAATCAGTTAATCTTGAGGGTTTACTGAAACGCTAATCAAAATGAAGATTACAAGAGAAATGATGTCAGAATGCAAAGAACGTCCGAAACGTGCGCCTTCACTGGAGGGCGATGAATAGAAAATTGAGGTCATGGCCAAAGAGATCTAGGTTACTACAATGCAACGATCTAGGTGTATACATGGAGGGACATGTTTTCCAATATTTATCAAAATTTGAGGCACTTTACTGGCTTACCAAAGAATATATCTGCAAATAAAATGTGCTTCATGCAGTGATCGATGATTGTTAGATTTTTACACTTAACTACTTTCCATCGTTGAATTTTAAGAATTTTGTATGCAGTAAAACTTACCGGTCATCTTGGTAGCATCAAAGGCTGTTGCGAATCGAAAGAAATCCATCACGTTATTGTTGGTGATAAAATTACCAGTCTGATTTACCAGTATGATTCTGGGCAGCTTGCAGATTTGTGTTACCTGCTTGAACGTAACATCTTGATGGCGACTTGCAATTTTCAGAGTATAGTTAGACGACGCAATCTGCTCATAGCTGCACACAACTTAGTCATACCCCACGAGACTCTGTCACGACGCACGCTAAAACTATTATCGTGATTTGTACCCCTCGCAGTCTGATGAAGAATTTAAAATGATTTTAAACTGCGCCGTTGTTTTTGGTCTCAAATAGTTTGCTCTATACCCAATGTCCCTTGTGGAATTAGTTTGCTGAAGGCAGACTGCATGCTGTGTTCTATCCTCAAACGTTTTAAAAGTTACCAACCCTCTCGGTGATCATTGTTGAGATTGGGATCCTGATTCTGTAGAGGAGGGGGCTTTACCCCAACGTCATTTTTTATACATGCAACCTCCATACAATCTTTGGTAACTTCGGTAATCCAAACTATTTTCATGCTAACTGAAACCAACAGAGGACGCTGGCCAATGACTTTGATGGGGTTCGTATCATTCTCACCTGACATTGTGAAATTGAGACAGACCCTTGGGGAACACGTTGACAAATGACCGAAAAAGATGAAACTAAGAGATGTTAGGTTATCTGGACGGATAGAACGAGGAGAAGATGAGTAATACTCATTGATGTGGTTAACCCTCTGTCAAAGCTAAAATGTCAGGTAGATTCTCGAACTTAGCTTATGCCTGCTTGTTTGAGTTCATTCTATTGAAGGCGATCTTACCTCATCGGATGACTAATTTACCACACTTTTATGAGAGTTGTATTTTATATGCACAAGTATACTTGATGCAACCATTAGGTATGCCTTGGCTGGTTTACAAAATTTCTAGACCATTTAGTAAATTCGAATTTAAATACAAACTATGCGAAAATCTTATGACAATCTGGCGTCTGGGATTATGGTAGTGAAAGAAAATCTGCATTTCAACATTGAATCGATTTGTTATTTTTTCTATTTGTAATGACATTCCCATAGAAACGTACCACTCTTTGCGTCATCAGTAAATTCTAATCAGTAGGATTGGAAGAAAGTGTCATTGTCTTCTGATGGAAAGCTTGCAGCTTGCAGCAAAATCGGGAATGCCAGTGGCACACCTTAAATATGCAAATATTTTTGGAATATTCCCCTTTACGAACCACGTTAATAGAGGAGGAGTTTCAAAAATTACCGATTTACCTCTGGGATGTCCTATAATCGGATTTAAAACACAATACATATCAGTTAGCTTTGTTAAACTCTGTGGTAATTTGAAAGGATTATTTCAATTCATGATGTCTTCTCAATAAGGCAATTGTTATTTCACACCAGAAACTTTAAATTTGAGCGAAAACTTCTGTGTTCAAATGCTCAGATGAAATTTCAACGCCACGTAATGCCAACGAGCACAGCCTGAGGACAAAGAAGGCTTCTTTGGGTTAGATTTGATTTGGTTGATGGTTGTTTCGGTTGTATTATTAAGAAGGAGGTAAGATATTGCAAATTTTCTTGCGCTCGCCCCCGTCAAGGCTCTTCGTTTGGCCAAAGGGGTTTGTTTTAAAAGTGCAAAAGTATAATTTCATCCTAATTTGTACGCATCAGTGATTATCTCAGAGGTGCTCATATGTACTAAATTCATAAACCGTACACCTGCCTCCATATGTATGGCATCAGCTTATGTGAACTTGCTGCATTTTGCGAGCGTTAAGTGTCTGTTTTACTATTCGTTGGATATCTAGAAAGGTATTGTTACTGGAATTACATAAGTGGGATTTCAAAGAAAGCAGTGGTAACAAATGCAGTAGAGATGAACACATCATTTAACTGATTTTTATGTCACAAAATTGGAATAATAATGGTCTTTACTGCTTTGTGATTTTAATTATCAAAATAGAGTTGATTGCAAAAATGGCACCACCGGGGAAATTTTTATTAACCTCATGAGCGTTTGCATTGAGAAAATCAGTTACTGAAACGCAAATCAGAATAAATATTACAAGAAAAATCATGTCAAAATGCAAAGACCGACCAAAACGTGCACCTTGACCGGAGGGCGATGAATAGAAAAAAGAGATCGTGGTTTTTACAACGATCTAGGTGTATACATGGAGGGACATGCGTTCCAATATTTATCAAAATGTGAGGCACTTTACTGGCTTACCAAAGAATATATCTGCGAATAAAATGTGCTTCATGCAGTATTCGATGATTGTAAGATATTTACATTTAACTACTTTCCATCGTTGAATTTTAAGAATTTTGTATGCAGTAAAACTTACCGGTCATCTTGGTAGCATCAAAGGCTGTTGCGAATCGAAAGAAATCCATCACGTTATTGTTGGTGATAGAATTAACAGTTTGATTTACCAGTATGATTCTGGGCAGCTTGTAGATTTGTGGTACCTGCTTGAACGTAACATCTTGATGGCGACTTGCAATTTTCAGAGTATAGTTAGACGACGCAATCTGCTCATAGCTGCACACAACTTAGTCATACCCCACGAGACTCTGTCACGACACACGCTAAAACTATTATCACCATTTGTACCCCTCGCAGTCTGATAAAGAATTTAAAACTGGATTTAAACTGCGCCGTTGTTTGTGGTCTCAAATAGCTTACTCTATACCCAATGTCCCTTGTGGAATTAGTTTGCTGAAGGCAGACTGCATGCTGTGTTCTATCCTCAAACGTTTTAAAAGTTACCAACCCTTCTGACGATCATTGTTGAAATCGGGATCCTGATTCTGTAGAACTCTGTCCTTAAATGATGACAAAGCATTTCTTGTCCCCGATTTCGCTCGTCTTTGTCGTCGCTTGAATTTGACCCAGAAGTTATTATAAGCCTGGAGCCATACAGCTGGTTTGGCAGGAGGGCGCTTTACCCCAACGTCATTTTTTATACATGCAACCTCCATACAATCTTTGGTAACTTCGGTAATCCAAACTATTTTCATGCTAACTGAAACCAACAGAGGACGCTGGCCAATGACTTTGATGGGGTTCGTATCATTCTCACCTGACATTGTGAAATTGAGACAGACCCTTGGGGAACACGTTGACAAATGACCGAAAAAGATGAAACTAAGAGATGTTAGGTTATCTGGACGGATAGAACGAGGAGAAGATGAGTAATACTCATTGATGTGGTTAACCCTCTGTCAAAGCTAAAATGTCAGGTAGATTCTCGAACTTAGCTTATGCCTGCTTGTTTGAGTTCATTCTATTGAAGGCGATCTTACCTCATCGGATGACTAATTTACCACACTTTTATGAGAGTTGTATTTTATATGCACAAGTATACTTGATGCAACCATTAGGTATGCCTTGGCTGGTTTACAAAATTTCTAGACCATTTAGTAAATTCGAATTTAAATACAAACTATGCGAAAATCTTATGACAATCTGGCGTCTGGGATTATGGTAGTGAAAGAAAATCTGCATTTCAACATTGAATCGATTTGTTATTTTTTCTATTTGTAATGACATTCCCATAGAAACGTACCACTCTTTGCGTCATCAGTAAATTCTAATCAGTAGGATTGGAAGAAAGTGTCATTGTCTTCTGATGGAAAGCTTGCAGCTTGCAACAAAATCGCGAATGCCAGTGGCACACCTTGAATATGCAAATAATTTTTGGAATATTCCCCTTTAGGAGCCACTTTAATAGAGGAGGAGTTTCAAAAATTACCGATTTACCTCTGGGATGTCCTATAATCGGATTTAAAACACAATACATATCAGTTAGCTTTGTTAAACTCTGTGGTAATTTGAAAGGATTATTTCAATTCATGATGTCTTCTCAATAAGGCAATTGTTATTTCACACCAGAAACTTTAAATTTGAGCGAAAACTTCTGTGTTCAAATGCTCAGATGAAATTTCAACGCCACGTAATGCCAACGAGCACAGCCTGAGGACAAAGAAGGCTTCTTTGATATAGGTTAGATTTGGTTGATGGTTGTTTCGGTTATATTAGTAAGATTTGGGTAAGACATTATAGATTTTCTTGCGCTCGCCCCCGTCAAGGCTCTTAGTTTGGCAACTTGCCTACCAAGGGATAGTGTTACAAAGGCAATGTATAATTTCCTCCTATTTTGTACGCATCAGTGATTATCTCAGAGGTGCTCATATGTACTAAATTCATAAACCGTACACCTGCCTCCATATGTATGGCATCAGCTTATGTGAACTTGCTGCATTTTGCGAGCGTTAAGTGTCTGTTTTACTATTCGTTGGATATCTAGAAAGGTATTGTTACTGGAATTACATAAGTGGGATTTCAAAGAAAGCAGTGGTAACAAATGCAGTAGAGATGAACACATCATTTAACTGATTTTTATGTCACAAAATTGGAATAATAATGGTCTTTACTGCTTTGTGATTTTAATTATCAAAATAGAGTTGATTGCAAAAATGGCACCACCGGAAATTAAATGCTCCGGTAGATGCACATCAGGCGGGCTATTGTGTACAATATTTGTGCTTGTGAGCGTTCGGTTGCCAATTTGAAACCTTTGTTCTACATTGAGTAGTTGAGTTACACTTGCAGATTTTATACTGTTAAATGATATCCCTATTCAAGCTTTTTTCAGTGGGAACCCTACTTTACTGCATACTAAAGAACTTGAATTTACTGCTTGAGACTCATTATCTTCCCGGTATCACCCCAGAACACTTTGCTCCCTTCATATTGCAGATTGTTGGTTTCAAATAAGCTTTTCAAAATTAGTTTTTCTCCAGTCCATTTAGATAATCGCGAACATGGTTTCTGTTTATTCCATTGGTGCTTGTGGAATAAATAAAAACAGCCGACTTGATGACCTCACTCTATCACGCAGGTTTACGTTTCCGCGTTATGCGTTTGGTGTTGGGAGGTCGCGACCTATACAAATGGTCCGGTGTAAATAAGTAAAATATATTTTGCGTTGTCAGTTAAACATATTGTGGGACTTTTTTGATTAGGTGACATATTTTTTGACATGGTGTTTAAAAATTATGGTACAAGCTTCACTAGTTTCAGGATCTGCCGCAGTAAGTTCTTGTTCAATAGGATACCTAGACAGGCTTCTACTGATGGAAATTTACCAGTGATCTAATTACCTAATATTTTCCGGTACGGTGCACTATGGGTCGCTTTTGTAACTAGTAGCCATCAAATAATGATTGTGTTATTATGTTGCTTTGCTTGGTAATTAGATTTGGATGTATATTTTCTGGAACAAATGCTTAACTGCCGAGAATATGACGTCCAGATTCCGACTGAATTGATTTAGTGCGAAGGTTGGTGTGAAGATTGCACAGAATGACATTTTGGTATTTACGACGGCTTGATTTTGGCCTAACCATTTAGGTTAGTATTACACTTACACACAAAGCTCTACGGTTTTTTGCAGTATATGAAAAAAATGTAAAATCCCAAATAAATGATGCTTGTTGTCACCAGTCATTCTTTGCGTCTTGCCTACTCGCCAGCATTGTTACTAGAATGATTGGGGATAAGAGCTCTCTTTCTTTATTATTTCAAGGGAAAACATTCTATAGTTTTCCTGAAGTTTGTCATATATTGGGTCCTTTCTTTTGGTTGATTAAACTACGTTGGTCGAAGAGGAATTAAATGCCAATGTGCTTACAGAAAATATCAAATAACATGTTGACATTTTACCGGTAAATTACTGAGTTCACTGTTTTAGAACTAGCCACTCAGTTTCATCCTAAAACGGTTAAATGTCCAAATAAGAACAAAGCCTTTTCGTAGCTCAACATTCCAAGAGACACACAGAGCCATCGTTGCGTTTAACTAGTTCATAGTCACTGAATTTGTAAGACTCCAACAAAACACCAGTATGCATTGTGTCAGTCAGGCGTTTGAGTAGTAGTAGAACAAATAACATCTATTTTACTGCGCTCTGAAAGAACCTAGGGTTAAGATGCGTCAAGACATTATTTTATCGATTGGGTTGTTAAAATAATGGGAGTTTTTTCTTAAATAACGGCTTAAAATAGTAATTTTGACAAAAAGCCGGGTTATAGGTGACCTGTTCATTGAAATTAACTAGCCCGCTATATTCTGGCGTATTGCCGTTATTCGCTACGAAATAAAATCCCACCGGGTTACTTTGTTTTATTACAAAATGAGGCGCTAATTTGAAGGACATATTAGTGTTCATCAGTTCCACTTATTACAAAAACTATTTGGGATACACTTACTTAGTTCTGTACCTGAAAAATTAAAAGCCGGTATGTGGGCCATTTTTGTAGAAAATTTGAATAAATTAACAATGAAAGCTATTAGTTTGGTATTCAGTAAATTGCACCTAATTTAAGGAAATCGGGGGTGCTATTTCTGTAGAACTAGCGAACAGAAAATGTTGTGGTCACTGAATGTTTAATTAATAAATGGCTCAATCGGGTTTCTGGTTTGTGGTACTTACATTTCAGAGGGTCGTACACTGTGCAAGTGACAACGAAATAAGGGTTATTTTCTACTCACATGAATGTAGAAAGCAGAATTATCAACATTTCGCGGTCCACGGCGATGTAAAACAGAATGTTTATAAATCCAAAGACAAAAATTATGTTCGTCTTACCATTTATTTCTATTAAAATGAAACGTTGGGAAATTTAGGAATCCTGTTGAGTCACTGGTATGCAACTTATTAAAGGACTGTTCTGAATTGTCAAGTCCAAAGTGCACGGCACTTGAACATCTCTTGCCTTCAAAAACTATAGAGTTCACAGTGTTGCAACTCGCCACGTCGCGGTCAAAATGGGTTCTCCAGCTGTGGAATTAAGGCGCTATCTAAACGTTTGGATCTAAATATTTACTTTACACGTGATGTGATTCACTGAGGTTGGTTGACTAGCGCCGCTGAAAGTCCTGCCTTCTTTCGTTACACCTGCAGCTAACAATCTGTCCAAGCCAAACTAAAGCACAATTTATGATATCTAAACGTTTAGATCTAAATATTTACTTTACACGTGATGTGATTCACTGTTCAAGGTTGACTAGCGCCGCTGAAAGTCCTGCCTTCTTTCGTTACACCTGCAGCTAACAATCTGTCCAAGCCAAACTAAAGCACAATAAATTTATGATAGATGAGAGTCAGATTCTTGAAATTATTCTCGAAGTGCCCGAAACCTTTTGAAACCTTCAAGCGCCATCAACGTTGCAGTGTGGAAGGCGTCGAGCATACCAGTCGGCCAAACAGTCAGTTCGTTCATCAATGACAAACAATGATGGGCGTTCCGGCATTCCATAGAAAAATGGTCGACAATGAACAGCGTTCACTCACCGCCAAACAGACTGCCTAGATCAGAGTTGAACACCACAGTACCAGTTGCGAATTTTGCACTCCACTGTTTGCAATGGAGCTGTTATTTTTCTTGTTGGTGAGTCTTTTTTTATACACTAAGACAGCAGAACAAATACAGTGGTTAGACACAACACAGTTCATTTATCTCAAAGTACCACCTTTACCAAAACATATCCTCAGTCCAATGGTTTTCGGTTATGCCATTCTAATCCTAAGGTTAGTAAGCGAAAGCGGTGTAAACATGAAAAATATGTATGAGTGGAGTGATGTACAATTACGACCAAGCAAACCACCGCCGAAGCGTTGTATCTGATCCAGCCATACACTGACGAGTCGCTAGAAGTAAGAATCATAGTATGTTCTGTGGAGTCTGAAAGCTATACATTCACCACTTTCTTTACCACCCATCTATGTATGTTGTGACGCAGCAGGTTGAGTTTGAAAATGCATCACCTCAAGTTAATAAAATTTTCTGGATTCTACCTACGCCTTTAGTAAACTGATGTTCAGAAAACAAATATGTATGATACAAGTAAACAAAAGCTTCTTGGTTGAGCCAAAGTAGACATGTTTTCATTTATTGCTACAGGTATATATTCGGAGCTACAATAAATTATCAGTTGAACGAAAACAATGATACCTCTCTGGACTTCGGGTGGTATGGTTACTGTAAGAGACAAAAATAGGTGAGCATTCAAAGTGAAGTATATTCAAATATTCCACAAATTAAGTACTGTTTGCTGGATACACTTAATTCCTTCCGTTATCTGTTATTGAATGTAATGTTAATCGCGCATCTGGCTCTCCAGTTTCTTTTCACCGAAACAATATTGCGCATAAACATCCAATTCTGTGTAATATGAAAGAGCTCCGTGGACGTGCGTATTCCTGAAATAATGAACGTTTGTTCATATTTTGTTGTGGTGAATAGGTTCAACATGTTCAAAGTCAAACAACTACAAAATTTAACCCAAAGACTATACCGGTCATTGGCTGTCAAAACTTTTCTTTAGACTTGCAAGTGATTTCTTGTATAATAGCTAGAAACCGCGTTGAAAAAGCGACTGGATTGAATTTTCAACATTATGAATCCCATGTTTAGAAAATGACATATTGATGCACACTAAATTCCCAGCAGTATGGGTTACAAATTTGCTCATACGATTGATATTCTACAAAATAAAACTACACCATCCACGAGCTGAGTAAACTGTGTTGGACGCAGAGAAACGTAGAATTTTTTACAGGACAATCGGAAGGTTCCAGTATTGAAATAAGGAATCAAAGCAAGTGCCCATTTCAAGCACCAATTTCCATGTCGGCTTATTCTTTTCTACGTGGCTCCGCATATCATCAAGGATTAGTCACATTCTGTAGTGGTCCAATATCTATTCCTTAGGAGTCTTCCTAAACTTTAAAATAGTGACGGATTTTAGTCTACTCGCAACTCGCCAGTATCGCACTTACTGAATCCCAAAAAATTGCACCACACTTCGATGCCATGGGTAAGTTGTCACAGATTTTGGAGGAAAACCTGCAGGTTTAGGAGACTTATGCAATTACAGGGGTCACCAAAATGTCCAGTTAGTCAAGGATAATGCTGAAAGTTTAAAATAGCACCACCAGTGCTGATGTCCCCGAAGCTCGGTGTCAGCTGATCTTGTTACCGTTGTATTTGCGTGAAAGGGCTACCCATATAAACTGAATTTCCGGAATATTTTTAACTGTGTAATTCATTGTTCGGTAGGTGTCATGGCTCTGGAGCATAACTTAATCTAAGTTGCAGTGCTTACCAGGGAGCATCAGTGTAAGATACAGTCAGTAGACAGACGCATACAAAAATGCTTTTGAAAATGTCACGTAATTCAGTTGCTAGTTGTATGTAGGTTTTCCAAACGTGTGAAGCCATTGAAATGCGCGCAAACATGCGATCGGTCAGAAGTCAAGAATGCGGGATTTTGTTAGGCGAGGAAACTCCGAATATGACAAAATGACGAATTATGAACGTTTTCTTAGTATCTATGTGCTATGTACCCATCCCCAAGTTGTCCGTTGCAGTTTTGCAGATATTGTGGATTGTTATTTTGATGTAGTCCGCATTTAATGGAGAATACTCTTCCAAGGATCGCTACTGACAAGAAAAAACTTGAGTTTCGGCGCTCACAAGCTCCAGGGTTTGCATTAAGTGACCAGTTACATGAAGTGAACTAACTGCACCTGTGAAATGTTCCTGGCAAAATGTTGACTTTATCTCTGCTTAGTAGTAAATGTTTTAATGATAAATGGTAAATGTTCTATATGATATCTTCAAAGTGCCTCGATGTACGATAAAAATACTTAAGCGCTTACCGCAATGAGCGTTTCAGATGTAATGGCACTTGCCAGTCTGTTTTATCTCCTACTACTTTGCTCACCAATGTTAATCTAAATGTAGACTTACTTGGCTTGGGTGCTTAAAACAACAATTACTGTTCTGTAAAACGTGACATTTTATGTATTATACAAGAAGCAGGCTTTTGGGCTGTTTTTGCGGTTTCTGATGCCGTATTTCAAATTATATGCCTGTGTAATGTAAATGTGCGGCGTTCCTTCTCTTACAAGAGCTTAGATGTTTCGATATTTTATACTACTGCTACCCCTTAGTTAAACGTCCCTATATTTCTTCAGTCTAGTAAACTACACTCCTGACGAGTATCTGACCGCATTATGGTCTTTTTGCACACGTTTATCTAGGGGGCTTTTTCGGCAAATTCCACAATAACTCGCATGTGAACACCAAGTTCAAGTAAACGCTGTCTTCAGATCAAGTCACGTTAGTCAAGTGTCAACATGTTGTTAGAAATATCCTACATTTGAGTTAGTTCATAGTACTTCTTCAGTCCTCAAACACATTTGAATCAAATACCTGACTAGATGGTTGTTCTACGGGAAACATGCATTTAAGTGTTGTCAAAAAGTTGTGGAATTTAATTGTTCTTCTTTTATCGTGAGAATGGGTTTTATGTTCAACCGCTTTGGAAGCTGCAACTGAGTTTTTACTAAACATCACTGATGCGTTTGGTTATGCTTTGAAATATGAACAGATAAAATAAAGCAAAAATATTCATCAGATAACCGCAAAGTTTTTATTCACTAACAATGTCTTTTTTATTTTATACAGGAAAACTATTTAAGCGAGTCGCGATAAAGTATATTGTATAATATGAAGACTGTTCGTTCTAGAAATATGACCATTGCAAGGCTGGAAGTTTAGAACACTCTGCTTCAGGAGTGTTATATTACAGCGGCTTAATCCTTAACATGGAAGGCGCTATAACCGTGCCAAATTATCTTTTTATTTACTAGGTAGTTAGCCGTGTGGTTAGTTAAAGAACGACGGTGTCCCTGTTGTAGGACATTTTTGGATAAGAGTTTTTCTCTTAAGCAGGGCCGGTATTAAAAACTCTGATTGTACCGGTATTGACTTTGACCAAATGAGATATGCTGAAATTGAAATTGTGTTCACTGACATTATGAAGGGAAGCCTACTAAATAAAAATGTTGGTTACCGGCATTCGCGAATCATTCAGCTACTTCGAAGATTTTTAATTGTGTGGTCTAAAATGTGGTTAGTCTTTAAAAGTTTGGAAAAAAGCTTTCTACGAGTTTACAATGCAGCACAAAATGTAAGCCAATACAACAAATAGATTTGTTTGCTTAGTTTCCAGCAAGCATTATATTAAATTTTGTACTACAGCTACCGTTCATCCGTTTGTTTTGACTGTTTAACACAATGTAATTGAATCCGCACAAACGTGTTAAAATCTGATCTTAAACTGAACCTAGACAGGTGGTTGTGCCGCACAATCACCATAATTTATGCAAGAATTTTGTGACTTTCTGGTCATCCTCAAAGTGTTTAAGTCTGAATATGTACCACCAGTTTGTATCCTCAGTAGATATGTCATTGGGTTATTAGATAATCTCCTGTTTCAAATTATGTCGTCTCAAGAAACAGACATAAATCTGGAAAATCTGAACATAGAAAATAAAAATTCCATAAATTTTACTTAAGTTATTCAAGCCAAATACAATCAACTGTTAATAAGAGCAATAAGCGGATGCAAATGTGCGGAGCTAATAATTGTGGAATTGAGCTTGGTCATTTCGGTTAAGAGAGGCTTTTCACTCAAGCGAAATATGATGTCAATTATTTAAGATTGTATTTACGTCGTTTTTCCCATTTCTGTAGTTCATATGTACGTTTATTCTGGCCATACACGTGTTTCAACATTTACCTCACTTTAAATGTGCAAAGACTCGCTGTCCTATTGTTGAATGTTTATATAATCTGTCAAAAATTGCTTTAGCGCCATGAAGGAGCATTTACTCCGGAACAGCAAAATTCAGCCGCGCAGGAAAGCCTGTTATGACTGGAAAAAATTCCTTGTGGGTTTAGGTTTAAGGTCGTTGGTTCATGAGTTACATATAAATAACATGGGAGAAATATGGAACATCGAAATGCTGTGAAGCCTTAAGTGATTAGTACCCAACTCTGAATGTCTCTTCCTGGCGGTTACAAGTAACAACCAAGCACATTTGATTATTGATACTTTGCTTGTACCGCTTTTCGTTTTTC
>NW_008751861.1:64326-66793 GCF_000715545.1 Opisthorchis viverrini | reverse complement strand
AAGAAAAAAAACAGGAAAAAAAGCAGGCGATTGTGCCAAACTCCATTATGAAGGAGAACAAGGTTGATCAAGGGAGATTTGAATAGAAATGAAATCACATTGCTGTCTTAATTTGCTTTAATCAAGAAAGCGGTCAATTTTGTTCATTATTCACAAAACAGCAACAAAATACGTTTATTCTACATTTACCAATCGAGTATACGCTTTTCAGAAAGAATATTAGGTAGACATATATCTACGCAGCTTCTTTTTTGAGGGTTTTCTTGTAAGTTTCCGTGTTGTACGCTGATAAAAATGGTGATCATAAAGGACAACGTAATATTCGTCGTTCCATCTCGCGCGGATGGAACAAGCTGTATTAAATTATCCAATCATTCTTAGACCTCTGCAGAAGTTTACGCTTCTCGTCTTATTTAAACTTTAAATACGAGGTTATATATCGAGAAAAATCGCTCCGAAGGTGCAATGCGACTTTGATCATCTTCACGTGTACAGGGATGTCTTGCGTTATAAGCAGGTTCATTCTGACTAGAGGTGCGTTTTTTGTTACCAAATACCACAAGAGACGAAGAGCAGCCTGAATATTTGCTACCTAGGTGAATTGAGGACATTTAAAGTCATAGCTTTAAATGTTACACGGAACGGAAACCCGGCACAGGTAAAATCGGTGCTACAAGTGCGCTTTTTGCTTCTATGCTTAAGGTTTTAACCGGTGGATTCTGATTGTGATCTCGCTAGAATTTTGGCATTTTATCTTAATAACAGCAGAAAATCCTACAAAGTAGCGAACATTCTTCTATATGTTAAGCATGTAAAGTTTTGCTTAGTCCAATGGAAAGAAAAAAACGTAACTCTCAGATGGAAATCAGTTCTAGGAAACACTTGTTGGGATTTTCAGTGAAAACAAAGCAAAACTGCAATGTTTAGGAACTCGTGCATAACAAACAAGCTTATATGAATCACTCACTTATTCTGTCTTTCACTAAAATCATACAAAACTATTTATACTGCTGATCAATAGATATAAAAATTGCTCTCGTATTTTGATATTGGCGACCGCCTAGATTTTCAAGGTTGCTTGTCAGGTTTTATCTCGTAGAGCAGTATTTTCATCACACACGTATGTAATCTTGTATTTCTAAACAAACGAAAAAGTCAAGGAAAGCAAAACATCAAAGAAATGGAAATAAGCTTTCGTTATCAGGGGTATAAAAATTCGCTCCAAATACTTTACGANCGCGGATGTCAAACGTACATTAACATAAATGTGGACTTGCCTGTGCTTGACTTCGTAGGAGCACGATGAGCTAACAATACCAATTGCAAGTTCATTTCTCAGTCATCTCCTTTGGCCGCAAGCCACTCCTTGATCGTTTGGTCAGGCCATTTGTTTGCGGGTGGTATGGTGCCGTCCTTAGTCGTCTGATACCCAGCTTCTGCAAGCATTTACAAAACTCTTTGCTGTCGAAGCAAGGCCCCAGATCGGTTAGGATCATTCCTATCCTCAAAGGGTTGCGACCAGGAGATCTTCATCCTTATCCTGGTCACGGCACCAAATGAAAGGAACAAGGCCTTCGCCGCGGAGGTATCTATTCGGAAATGCCAACTGACCGGTTACAGACCATTGAACATGGAAGCAAAACTCTAATCTGCATCTTAGTTACAAAACCTGGACACAGATCTTCTCCCGAACGAGTCTTCCTGGAGATTCATTGCCTCCAATCATTCGTCGGTCAAATAAAAGCAAATGTTACAAAGTGGTCCCGCGAATTCCGCAACAGAATTCCATTTTTCAATCGACGCTAAGCGAAATTATACAAACAACACATACTATTCGCGTGCCTCCCGATTAGTAGTATCACCGTTACACCAGTAATGCCCTCTTTGCTCAACTCGATGGCAACGAACACCGGGCATCGCACCGCATAGAGCATGTTATCTGTTTTTTCGGGCCCATTAATCAGTTTGATCACCTTGAATTCGATCACTGCAAAACAAGGCAAATATGCTTTCCATACATCGTCAGCTGTGGACTTGGGTTATACAAATAACTCGCAAAATCCCTGTGATGGCGTATTGCTTTTGTGGGCAAAAATCCAATCATTGCTGGCTCTTGTCGGACTAGTTTATTTGCATACGTAATAATACACCTAAATAAATGTTTCTGTGGATTGTCGTCTCAACGTGACCACAAACGTTATGAAAAGTGGAATCAGAATCTTAGGATGATTGAAAGAGTGAATAATTGTGATCCGTAGCCGGGTTATAGGTGAGCTGTTCATTGAAATTAACTAGCCCGCTATATTCTGGCGTATTGCCGTTATTCGCTACGAAATAAAATCCCACCGGGTTACTTTGTTTTATTACAAAATGAGGCGCTAATTTGAAGGACATATTAGTGTTCATCAGTTCCACTTATTACAAAAACTATTTGGGATACACTTACTTAGTTCTGTACCTGAAAAAT
>NW_008751861.1:48465-58721 GCF_000715545.1 Opisthorchis viverrini | reverse complement strand
AGCAATTAGCCCAGTGAATGAAATTTATTAACATGCTTTACGCTTTGGGAATTCGGGCTCAACTGATCAAGTTTTATTAATTAAACCTAAAACAGCAACTGATTTTCAACATTTGTTTTAAGGGCCTTGCAGTATTTTGTGCAATGAAGTAAATATTTGAGGAACGAAGTTTTCGTAATTTCAGCAAAACGGATGTAAACGTAGACAAAAGACATACATAGGGTTAACAAAAGCAATAATTTATCTAACATATCCAAAGGTTATACCATATAGAACGAATCGCTGACCGTTTGGAAAAAGTGAAATTACGATAATTTGTAGTACATGCAGAGCTGTGCGTCAGTTTTTTATACAGAACGTAATCATATGCAGGATGAGCAAATAAACATGAATGTTTTGCACGGAATGTTGTAAATAATCGGCATGGAAATTATCACATATCATGGGACGCTAGACAGTTAAATTAACAGGCATGCAGGAATATTGTTCGGAGCCTCCACAATGAATTCCTTGGAATTTGAAAGTAAACTTAAATGGCTAATGTATCTTTGAGATTTTCAAAGTACCGAATGAAATGCATAAAGTTACCGGTATTTAAATGGTTCACGGTAGAAGATAATCTAACGGCAACTTCACAGCGGACTAAAGGTGATAGTTGAAAAATTTTTAAAAATGAGGTATTCTCGTCAGTAGCGTCAAATGATATGTAAATAATCGTTCGACTGTAACACCATTTTCGTGGCTAGCTTCCGTGTCACCCAACAGAAGCACGAGGGGTTGGATACTCCGGGTCTAAGTCAGGACTGGGGAAGGCGAGATTCACAGGCAGAATTTCTACCGCGCATCATCCGGTCAGAAAAGTCGCGCTCGAACCACTGAATAATCTCGCCATGAGATCAGTCATGTAATATAACGGCTATGAATAAAACATTGCTCAAAATATTTCAGAAAACGTGTGACATGTCACTGTCATATATCTAGTCCTTAGCTTTCTTCTGTTGTTCATAATCACAAAATGTTCAAGATCATATAACTATTAACAATATGTTTGTACGTTAGAAATTTTTTGAGAAAGGCGCTACTTTTACCATGCACATATGGTTATCTGTGTTTCTATCAGTTGGTCTCCGGTTAACTCCGTTAGTCACTTTGTTAGTTTGACAGCAGGTGGAGAGCGGAATCCGAAACGGTGAACAAAACCAGGTTTTCAGATTTTCATGACGCAAATGTTGTATTTATTTTCGTTTCTGGTAATCAAAAATAGGAGCAATTCGTTTAGAAAAGAGGTCATCTAGCTAGATGCACCAATAAATGTGAGTTCGGATTATCAACGTTTCTCTCATGCATGCGCAAAGTGATCTTACTACATTGCTGCAACCTCATTTTCTGTAATTCGTGTGTCTGTATTCCATAGAGCCAAAAGCGATGAAAGTCCTAGTGAAAGTGAGTACAAAGAAGTGATTGTAATTTCTCAGATGACTACGACCTTTATGGGCCTCCGTGACGGTTGCAAACCAACTGACCTATTCACTTAATAGTTCAAAGTCAGTTTTCTTAAAACACTTGCTCAATGAAAGAGCCGCGTTTACTTAGTTGCTATAGGGATAAAACGACATTACCAGAAATCGTTACCACTGGCATATGTGAGCATTTTTGGAAAATTCTCTGCAAGAGAAGGCAGAAATCTCTTCGAAGCTGGAGTGACATTTTTGCTTGTAAATATTCTGGCAACATATAAAACGAAGTTGAAGNGTAATTCGTGTGTCTGTATTCCATAGAGCCAAAAGCGATGAAAGTCCTAGTGAAAGTGAGTACAAAGAAGTGATTGTAATTTCTCAGATGACTACGACCTTTATGGGCCTCCGTGACGGTTGCAAACCAACTGACCTATTCACTTAATAGTTCAAAGTCAGTTTTCTTAAAACACTTGCTCAATGAAAGAGCCGCGTTTACTTAGTTGCTATAGGGATAAAACGACATTACCAGAAATCGTTACCACTGGCATATGTGAGCATTTTTGGAAAATTCTCTGCAAGAGAAGGCAGAAATCTCTTCGAAGCTGGAGTGACATTTTTGCTTGTAAATATTCTGGCAACATATAAAACGAAGTTGAAGATATTATTGAAAAAAGCAAACTACTGGGTCCTTAAAGTAATAAAGGGCTGCAGTTTATTGTTAGATAATTTGATGGAATGATAGATAAACAGACGTAAATGGAAGGACATAAGTAAGCACGGGGAGGAATGAATAAATGAATGAGAGCTAATAATGATAACATTGAAATAGTTTTTGATTGACCTCTCAGTCAAGTTTCGATAAGCCGGAATTAGTAGGATTAGTTGCTTTTTCCGGGACAATCATTGGGATTCTATAGGCAGGTTATCAGCCGAGAAATTTATTTGTGTAGATGGTAAGAAGTAAGTGTTTTCCAAACATCATTTTCGCTCCGATAATATTTTTTCCACATTGTTTCCTATTCCCCAGCAATCGGATGTTGGTTTGGCAAGGTTGGTATATTTTTCAGAAAAGTTCCGCTGACCTGGGTTAACCGGCACTAAAGAGTGAAGGAAATAGTAAAGTAAAAGTAAAGGTAATGATACGTGGTGTACTCGGGTGAATGTCAAGGTATCACAGCTGGGGGACGGACACTGTTATTATGTCACGTTTAGTTACAGTGAGTGGAGTTAATCTATTTCAACAATTTTAATTTGTACTGATGCACATGTAAGGAAGCTTATCGTAATAAAGTACGACATTTCTTGATCAGCCAGAAAATCATAAAATGGTATCCACGCGTATCACCAAGGCGTCCTTCATTTAGCAGCTGACTCAAATTTTTTCTTCTTAGACGATAGATAGTCCACGAATCTTCTAACGCCCTTAGCGTAGCGCGTGTGGCATGCAAACGCCCTCAAAGGAAATCCTTGGCCAATCGATAGAAAATAAGCCGTAAGAGTTTCGCGCGTTTTTTTTACCAGAAAAGCAGTTGGGGCCGCAGGAAAAAGGGGAATTGGTTTGGCGAACACAAATTATTTACAGCAAATGGTTAGACATCGTAAAGCTAAATAACGGTGGCTAGATAACGTAAACAGAGATGTACAACGGGTTTGGTAAAAAGGACGTAATACCATCTCATTAGAATTTGGGTTGACAAACGAAGAGGTTGTTTCAGAAACAGTTTTGATTTATCTGCTCTGGTTCCGCATTCGGAAATTGTTTTTTTTTCAAATTGCACTCAAGGATTAGGTGCGAATCGCCTAATCATGACGTCCATTACCCTTAAATGTATATTTGGGCTTTCCTCTGAGGACACTGAAAATAATTTCAAACGTCGAATTTATTTTACTGGTTCAACTGAATGACGCTAAAGAAAAACTTTTTCGCTGGCATCCCAAGTAGGATTTATTAAGATATTGCTATTCTAGTGAAAATCCAGTTACTATGCCTGCTTTTACAGGTAGAAACATTTTAAAACCATGAATGCCGCATAAAATGGACAGAAAATCCACTTTTTTTCTGGAGTAATGTAGACATTTTGCGCCGGTATGCTTAAACATATAGTGAATATGATCAAGCACTCATTGTGAAAAACGGTGTCTATTAATTCTGTTGTTATACAGGTCATGTAAAATTTCTTAGGGTTCATATAATGTCATGCTGTCAGACTGTCAAGCATCCGAATTTTAAAGCGCTGTTCATGGATACAAACGTAACATCAAAGTAATTTCGCTTGCTCTACTAAACGGCAAAAGACTGCTAAATGCCTGAAAGCAAGATCTTTTTGTCTCATCTTCTGACATATAATGCCTGTCATCTACCGAAACAATTTATTTCACAAAATTGAGTAAGGCACTGCATGACAGCTGGAAAAATGTGACTGGTGATAAACATAAAATGGCTGCACAAGTCGTCCTTACACAGAGGTGAACCAGGAACAACATTGATCCTGGTGTTGGTGTTTTACATTGAATCTCTAAATTTTATTTGTTTTCGCCAAAAATTCACACGCAATACACAAACGTTTGTATTGTAATGACCAGAATAATGTTGGGGTTTTTTTTGTTAGTGTTGGTCCATGAGGCATACGAAAATATTGATATGAGTGCTTTTGGGAGATTCAGGTGTACATATGCACATTTATGGTGTGCTATCTGGATTCGCCCACGGCAGTATATATTCAAATCACTGGCTGTAGAGGGCTTCACTTCAGCTGAGGTCTACTGCGGAAGGCTATGTCTCAAACAATTCAAGTTACTTTTGTGTATGTGTCACAGAATCTCAATCGTATTATGTGTGAAACATATGCGTATGCATCAAAGTCGCAACAAATCTTCGCTCCTCAAGAGGCATAATGTCGTTCGTTATATGCAAATTTCTTAAACATGCCTACCCTTGTACATTGTCCTGTTAAAATAAGCAGATCCCTGTACACTGTCCTCTTAAAATATGACTCAGTAACTAAGGATGTAAACAGTTCTGTCACAGGTTCTTAAGTAACGCGCAAATATTGTGAAGCATCTTTGCAGTATAATATGACGTTAAGATGTTGGTCTGGATTCATAAGAGCTTTCCAGACATCGTATACTGCTCACGCAATGTGGCTGATGCACCACGAACACCATTTCAATGATGAGCCAGGGAGGAATAATTATCTCCGTTTTGCATTTCATTGTAGTTGCACTCATCTACTGCTTGTTTTTTAACAAGCTGATCTTTCACAAAATGATGCGGTATATAGAAAGAAGAACGGGAAAACATCAAATAAAACGGAGTAAGGTACATTCGAAGGCATGTGAGCAATAATTTCTATTCGCAGAAATAATTCCCCTTAACGTATATAAGGGTGTTTGGTGAAGGAATACACGGGTAACAGGTCGGTAGTCAGGGAGAGTAAAACAATGTTTATTATGATTCAGGGTGCAGTAAGCGCTAGAAAAACTATGGCCCACATATCAGGCCTAAGGCTTTCGTCATACGGAGACAGGCGATAATTTAGTGGCCAGATTCTACCCTGGTCCCAAATAAAACGCATATAGTACAACGTTTATGTGTAGACACTTCAAAATGGTGGGCAAGCGCAGGTCACTTACTGTAGTCTAAGGAAGTCTGATTGAAAAAAACAGCCCAGGTGGATTAAAAACTACACTCTTCTGTTTGTAACGCTTATCGGATCGTGGACCAAAAATTCTTCTGCACAATTCATGGCGTTTAGGGCAGATATGATGGGATGCGAACAATCACTAGCGCCATAATTATGCTTCTCCTTTTACCTGGCAATAACTCTCAATATAGCAAGCCCTCCAACATCTATTTAAGACTACCCTTAATCTATTACAGTTGTTTTGCGGCGTGAACCACGATTCCTTGAGGCTTGCTGTTAAAGTTCAGAAAAGATTTTCTCCAATCTTTGAAGGCAAGGTATGCCTGTTGAGTATTTTCTTCTACTCGAATTGTATGTAACGGGTTTCCTCGTTCGTTGTTCCTGTTAAAGCTTTTACCGCCGTTCTGTTATGACCCGAGCGTAAAACCCTTTCACCTTGTCCCCACATGCCCAGTCTACCTAAAAGACGTAGCTTCAGCGTCCCTAGTTGATGTGAACTTTGCTTAGGTGTCCTGTTCTTTACCCACCAGTTTGTTAAGGATGCAATTTGATATCTTAATGCTTTTTTAAAAAAAATTTTACAGTAGACTCCTAAACAATCTTCTGATATCTAACATTTTGCACTCTCACGAAATATCCTAAAGAACGTGACAGCAGTCGGACGGACTGCATGTTGATTTAGCCGGCCAATTTTAGGCTGTCTGTTTTTGCAGCAGATAAAAAGCAGCGTTTATAATGAGTGAAATTTCCTCGTTTGTTTACAAAATTGGTTTTCAGAGAAGAGAACTCTGATTTCTTGCCTAGTCACTTTCAGCATCTTTGTGTGTGGTGTATTACTTGTACACAATTCGTTGACATACTGATCAATAATGCCAGTTCCACACGATGCTTATGACAGCTCATTCCACCATAAACGGTTGATTTAGCTGAAACCCATTTGAGCCTCTTATGGATATCAAGCCGATAAAATATGAGCGCATTTCACTAATTTCCTAAGATGTAAGTTCAAATAGATCATGAATTACTCGAAAGCTTAAGAAGTTGGTCTACTAGTCCTGGGCTGTCGAAGGCATTTTTCAACCTTGTCAATACTAGTGAGCCTACATAATTTTCATTATATTTGTCTCCTAACAACGTTAAATATAGATTCAGCTGTACATAAATTCTCTCTGATTGCAGCAGTATATCACAGAACAGCTTTTCGTCTAGTGAAAGTTGGTAATAATACCAGCAGCAATACAATACTGATACGTACATTTATTCAGCATTTTATTGATTATTCTAGCGATTGGTTTCCAGTGCACTACTAATATCTTGTTCCGAGAATTATCCGTGAACTCTTCTTGTAGTTGTATTCAAGAGATATGTGTAATACCATCGTGTGGGTGCTTAATATATATTGGAATAAGCTTGGTGGATTTTCTCTGTCGCGGATTCCGATTGAATGAAAAATGTAAAACGTGTGAACCGACGACGGCAAGTTTCATCTCATTACCTAACAGACCAACGTACCCCAAGTATGGTATACGACGGCTTTCGCTGCAGACTTGGATTTGTAAAACATCGAAGGAGACGAGTACAGTACAATTGTGGCTGATAGTGGCAGGGAAATCGCTCATAACTACACCTAATGAGTTGAGATCTCGCTAGGTAGAATGCTGTGCTATTGGCTCGCAGAGCTGTGTTTTGTTGTACTTTCCAAGTATGAGGACTAAAAATTTTGTCCATGGAATTATACTTCCAAAATCTATTAAAACTACGGCCTTGAGAGTTTGTGGGTTTCAAACTTTTCGTTGTTGCGCAAGGTGCGCACTACCGGTGATCCTCAGTGGGAATTATCAGCTTTAACGAGATTTCTGCTTTTTATCAGTGCTGATCATTTTCACTTACAGGACGAAATCACAGTTGAACATGAATAATATTCAGGTATAAGGGATCAAATGTTTTAAAGTTTTCAATAAGTTTGGAAAGTGTTGTCCGATCGTTTGAGCACTGTTTTGCTTTACATGTAATAAAGGTTTTAGCAGACGGCGTACATTTTTCTTGAGTTTGCGATAGTCATTCAACAAAAATGCGGATATTCATTTCCAGCCTGGCTGCTGGATTTATAAGCCCACAAAGACTTACCCCTTCGTTAATTTGGATGCCCGGTAAGTTAAACATTATCATGACAGCCCATTAGATCTCTGACATTTTGGTTTTCCACGGGAACTGTTTCTTAAGAGCACTATCTCATAAATACACCTCACACTACTAAACGCAAATTTGTGATATTCGAAAAGTGAGTGACCTATGATTTTGCAGTTGAGCTAGGAATGTTTCATCTGACTAAATATAACCTAGCTTTACACATCATTCTCTTTACAGTTCAAAAAACGCTTATTGAGAAATTTACTTCCCTGACAGATTCTTCGCAAAGCAAGACCTTAAGGTGATGTACAAGAACAGGATATGGTGGGTACAATGTAGCATTTATTCCAAATTGATTCAAATCCGTGCACAAGCGACCAGTTTGATATGTGACAACATGACATTTCCCAACTATCCGTACTTGCTGATCAATATTGCAAAAGCTCCGTTAGCCTTTAGACAGCACTCTCCTTATTGTGATCAAATTACCATCATCAGAAAAGTGTGTCAATCCTACAAATGTGGAATTCGGACGTGTGCGCAAAGATTCGCCTGGTGTTAAGTTGTATTTGATACACTACAGACAGACATTCCCGGAAAAGGTTACGATTAAATTTCCATGAAGGTCAACTGCATTGCTATCAGCCAAAGTACAACGGTGCGCCAGGACCAACCACTTTTGAAATGATTCATTTTACAAAAAATTACAATTTGGATGTTAAAATGGTCTAATAGTATTTATGGCAATTTATTTCTACTGTGATTTTGAGGAGCTGAATTTTGTCGATAACTTGCTGCGAGCGGATTTGGGCCCAATAACGCGTTCATTTCAAACACAGAGCGTTCGCTCAAGTTGGATTATGCCATGCATTGTTAATGATTTTATTTTCTAGAATAACTGACATTGTCATTACGTTCAGCTAAACCAGGTTTTATCCGGCGAAATTCTAGGTTCCTTAAATTTTTAACCAACCATTAAGCATAGAAACCCTACCGTCTAAATTAGTGGTACGTTAAGAAGCTAGCAGAAGGACCGATTAGCTTGCAATTATACAACGTTTTGCATGTCGCGCGGGACACTGACATTTTGCACAAATTATTTGCTGCAAAATTTTGTTTCAAACGTTTTATTTGCCTTCTAACATCAAATCGGTGATTCATACTTTTTAGAGACTTGGATACGTTTTTTACTCGCAGGTATACTTACAATCTGCGTGCGTGCGCGATCTTGCCGTGCCGCCTACTGACCCAGACACAGTTTGAAGGTCCGTCGGTGAACATCAATGTTAAAAGGGTTGTCATGGCTAAGCGACACCACCAATAACTTGCACGTTAAGTTACCTGCAGAATATAAACACCGAAAGCGTCAAGATTGTTCAAAAATGAGCACAGAATGCGTACATGGCTAGCTATTCTGAGTGTTTGTCTACTAGACGTTTCTTCCATTCGAGGAAAACGTAAGTAAACTTCATGGCCTATCAAGTCATAATGATTTTACCAACCGCTCTCAAAGAGTAAAATATCTGTTTCATTCGAAAAGTCACTATTAAATCGCTCCCGTATCATAAGTTTTAGGCGTAACTTGAAACAGTCAAAATAAAAAGAAACCATTCTTATTAGGGGAAGACGATCTGACTTATGTAGAATAGGGCTTGTGTTAGCACGATTCGGTGACAAATTTTGCTGGAACCCTAAAATGTCTCTGAATAATAATACACAATAAGAGGCAGTGAGCCTTTGAGAAACGCTTGGAAATCGTTTTCTCTGACATTGCCTAAGTCTAGTGTGACTGAACTGTTCTGTTTGCGCACTCTTGTAGCAATATCCCTATTCCCTTTATTTTTAAATAACGTGCAATTAAGAGTCAGTGTTCGAAAATCAAAAACAGAGTCCATCCTCAATGCAGCATCCGAGCATCGTATAACGCCGGGGTTTCCTAATTTTTCGTTTCACATAACATTGCGCCACGTTAAACCATGGGAATATATGTGAATGCGGAAGTGTACAGTTGTTGATACGCAGTCTTTTAAATAATATATAGACGACGTTCAACCAAAGACAGACATTCATAAATGCAGCGCCTAGTGCTACAAAGATGTGTGAGGAAGAGACAATCAGGTAGTCGAATCCAGGATTAAAACCTGTAAGATATTACAAAGTGGAAATGTATGCTAAGTGGTCGTTGGCTTGTTTGCTGAGCTTGGCAATTTGGTTGCAAACGTTTCATCGCCAATCGAGGTGACATCATCAGTGACATCAGCACAACCACTAACCCACCGCTACGCACAACTACGCACTGAAGATGTCACCGCGATTGGTGATGAAATGTTTGCGATCAAACTGCCCAACTCAGCGAACGAGCCAGCGACCATCTACGCTACTTGAGCTACCGACATTCTCCTCTATAGAAAATACATGCAAAGTGTACAATAACGGTAAACACAGTTCAAAATAGGCAGAACTTGTTTGCAACGGATTTCAGATTTGCGGGTGAAGTGCAACCTACACAACAGATTAAATTTTTTTGTTCATAAAAAAATTTAACTTGTTGGATGTGGTTGTAACCAGCAGGTTAAACGGGGGCTATTTTTTCTATTCAGGTTGACGTTTAAAAAGTACCCGGAAATTAAAATGGGGGCAACTGGGCAAAGTCATATAAAACATATCACTGAGGACTAAAGTGAATTGGAAAAACATGGCTATAGATGGTAAGAGCGGAAATAAAAACACAGGGAAAAATTTCAAACATAGAATCTAGCAATAAACTGAAAGCAAGTTGTTACGGGTGATGTCATTGAGCCTTCCCCTCGAGGTGATTTCTTAAATAGCGAAAGGTTTGTAATAGGGATGACGTACATTGCCTGCTGCACAAAATTAAGGGAAGTCATAAAAATCCGAAGGTTCATCATTTAAAATGCTCACAAAAGTAAGTCATAAAAATCCGAAGGTTCATCATTTAACATGCTGTGTCCGCCAGGGGTATGCAAACATTACTGCGTTTGTTTAGCATAGCAACTAGATTTTG
>NW_008751861.1:34640-46423 GCF_000715545.1 Opisthorchis viverrini | reverse complement strand
GGGGCGGGTTTGTGGCTTAGGAGAATCATCAGGAACTTGCGTCTTTTAAAACTGTAAGCGCTGGACACACAAAAGTCTTACTACAACATAGTCGTTCTACATGAATTGGCCAATGGACAATGAGGTTAAGTCGTTCCTGGACAAAATATAATGCCACTCATCCTTCACTCACCAAACCTTGTGAATAGGTTATACATCGACAGGATTCTCGAACAAACAAGGCTTAAGATGAATTTTTAATAAATGGCTTAGAAACTGAAATATTTCAACGCAGACCTTGTTTGCCATGTGAGTTAAATCTCGGCAAAGTGGTTGCGGTCTTAAGGATAATTGAACCTTTGGTGAGATGCGTACTTCTGATTCTGAAGAAGAGGGATGAGATTCGCAGTAATTCAGTGTTTTTCAGCATGGATAGCTTCATGAGCGGACAAGCGCTCTTACCGAATTTCTCCGCATAGCATCGAAGTCATTCATCTGTACTATTCCATATGCAGAAAATGGCATTCCATAAAATGAAAAACATAAACTAATAGCCATTCAGCTGCATATGGACGAGATTTGATGCTCAGAATACTCAAGCGGCACGCATAATTTGACTACCAAGTAGAGTACAGCATGTGGGTCTCCTAAGGGATGACCATAATTGCAACACTAGTTTTGTCCGAATTGGACCCTAACAATCTTAATATTCAAAGACCTATAGATTGTTTTACGTTTGATTATTATTCATATGGTAACATCATATCAATAAAGCTGAAATTTCACGATTCGCTATAGAGATTAGTCTGAGATGGACAAAAGTTCAAGTGTAAAATAATAACGGGAAGGGGTAAAGGCTTTGGTCAAATAGTAATTTTTGTAACAGTGTGGCTGAACCAAATGCCGGAAGATTTACAGAAATGTTTTATTGTTCCTTATAAATATCTTTTACTAACTGCTCTTATGTTAGAGTCTCGACGAAATATACGTAACCAATACAAAATAGACACTGGATACTGAGCTTGTTTACTACTAAAATATAACTCCTGATTTAGAATAATCCGGTAACCCATAAACGGTTCAATGGATGTCAGCAAGCATTTGTTAGTAACAAGCCAATTATGTTTTTTTTTCTCATTTGCAGGAATAGCAGAACAAGTTATTACACGTAATTTATTTGCTTTAACGATTTTGTATATTAAATCTGAAGGTTATCAGAAGCCGTTGTGGTTTTATACTTGCCACAGTAACACAACAAACTGTAATTGGGAAAAGAACATGGGAGTATTAATATACGGTCATTAAGTTATATAGTTTTTATTGGAAATGGGGCATCAAAGAAGGACTGTTGAAGCAGCAGATACGTGCTTTCAGTGTACGCTCCATGGTTTGTTAGAACAAACGTTGTTAAAATAGGTGCAAAGCGTGCATTAAAATTGCACGTAGCCCAGGAATTTGCTGATTCATGTAGCTAAATTCAGTCTAATTCTGCTATCCCATTGATACCACAGAATCCCTTATCTGCACTCAACAGATCATAGTGTGTGAATATTGTAGACATATCGGATTAGTCCACTTGTCAAATGAGTTGCACCCCTCGAAGCATAGAAATCGTTATAAGATAGCATAGTTATTTCAGACGCAAATATCAACCAGCAAAGACTATACTATGCCAAGTTTCAATGCATAAAATTACGTACATATATCCCGTTTAAACAACTGAAAACGCCAAAAATCATGTAACAGAAATAACATTGACTAAGCATGATCTTGGTTTAGTTAGCTGCAGAGCCCTGCTTTTGCCAATTCTTATTCAGCGTTTATCAATCAGGTCTTTAGATCGTCCGCAGAACGAAAATCAGTTGTGCTTTAGCTTGCGATATTTTTTTTCGTCGAATAAAATCAACTTTATCTACATTACTCCGAAAACGTAATGCCAAAAATAATTCAGGGATATTTAATGAAGGTTTCGTATCGTAGTTCGTGAGTGCGAAATATTGTAGTTGTTCCAGAAGAACACTGGGTAAAATTTTTTATCTAATTACTTATTGTGCAAAACCGTTTGAGTGCATTGTTGTTCGGAGATAGGGGGTTTAACATAGTTCACAGTAAGTGGAATATTTGATTAGTCTAGTCATCCGTCGAATTCCATCTCTGCTAATGAGGAAGCCTTTGGTTGCGGTTTTGCATGACAAATCGGTTCTTCCGCGTCCCTTAAACGTTTGCTCGTTTTCCTATTGTTATCGCACACTTGCAGCATTCTGCATCATTCGTCTTTACATTTCCCTGAAGAATGCAGCATTGCATTGTTGATTCCTTTCTCCTACCTTTTATATTGTACAACGCGATTCCCTCTTTTTTTGTTATTTTAGTCTGTGCCCATACCACCCTTGTTGTTTTTGACCTGAACATAAATCGTTCTTTGACCTTGCCATCGGATGTGTCGTTTAAGTTCACACGTGGTTTCGCTAGCTTGTAAATAAACACCTCCGAGTCGGCGTGGACTTTGAGACCCGTTAGGAATTAGCAGTTACTAAACCGGTGTATAGAGGCCGGCATAGTCCCACGATTTGAGGTTTGTAAAGCTTTATCATTTTATTACTTATAGTACCGCATTTGTAGATAAACCTCCATTTGAAAGAATTGGCTTTTGGGGTTTTGCGCGTAACTCGACGTGGTTCAACAGATCGCTGGAATCAATCTATATGCATGTAGTTGTTTCCAATGGACAGTGCATTTTATAAATTATGTGCTCTTGAGGGATAGACGGTTCTCTATTATTTAGGCGTTCCAACTTCTTTCTTTCATAAACCTTTTCGTTGGACGGTCGCAGACAGAACTAAGGCCACATACTACGCCGTTGTCCAGTCAAATAGGGGGTAACATATAGAGGACCCTTGACACATGGAATGCTTCACAAATATTGTAAAACCTAAATGACGGGAAGAAAGTTAAGGGTATTCTGAGGTGTACAGCTACAAATGTTTGTCCACTTAGCACTGTTCTTTTTTCAAAAGTTACGTCCAAATTTTTCTCTATCGCAAATAATGTGTTTGATATTTAAAAGTAGAATACTTTGGAAACGCAACATCGCAAACTGATCAAAAACAGTATTTTCGAACAAATTATGAATAAAAGAAGAACATAATAAATACCACATAGAATAAATGTTACCGCATTTTTGAGATTTGCGTATAATGCATCTTATTCATTAGAGTACCATTTTGTTCCCTACAGCTGAACCGGGTAAGCAAATAGCGTCTTACGTGGTTTTGCATGAAGAAGTTATGCAGAAAAATGCAACGACAAAGTGTGAGCAATAAAAAATAACCAACCAACCGCATGGCGATCTTCAGTAAGCCAGAAATAAATGATCTGAATACCGCGTTTGATAGATTCTGGTGTCTTTGTTAGTACGAAGCCATAGGCTACTTGCAGGATGACGAAAGACATCACTGACAATACTTTAAATCCTGAACCAAACATTACACTAAGAATTAAAACCCAAACCTGGTGATGAATTTTGTTCGCAATTTCCAATGTTGCTTGATTATTTGCTGACAAACGACATGAACTTTTGAACGAAACTATGTTAGGTAAAACTGACGGACAGTCAGCGTTAACGCAGTACCAGATCATTTACGTTGTCTTGGTTAAAAGTAAACGAATTAGTTTGATAGAGTGTCTTTGTTAGTACGAAGCCATAGGCTACTTGCAGGATGACGAAAGACATCACTGACAATACTTTAAATCCTGAACCAAACATTACACTAAGAATTAAAACCCAAACCTGGTGATGAATTTTGTTCGCAATTTCCAATGTTGCTTGATTATTTGCTGACAAACGACATGAACTTTTGAACGAAACTATGTTAGGTAAAACTGACGGACAGTCAGCGTTAACGCAGTACCAGATCATTTACGTTGTCTTGGTTAAAAGTAAACGAATTACCGATAAAAAAACTCAGTTAAAGGGCTTGACACCATTTAGTTTATACCTCAGTTTAATATAAGACATGGTTTTGCTTTTAGTTATGTGAGTATTATATATTGTTATTAGTTCATGGAAAGGAGTATCGCTAGATTTGAGACTCGCAAATCCCGAAGAATTCTGCAAGATTGAACCATTCAATGTAACCTTTTAGGCGTCATTCAATCGCATTTATGGTTTGATTAGGTTAAGATCCATACCACAGTTTATACTGTGTAAAGAGCTATATTGAATTCTGTCCTGGAACACTGTATAATATCTTTTCCAAAATTCACCTTGTCCCATAATGTGCCAATACATTCCGATGGAAACTACCAAGCGCGTGTTTGTGAACTTAATAGTAGCCAGTGAAATTCACATTATTGTTGCCTCGGGAGGTTTGGTGTAAAATTAAACTTCCAGTCTTGTTATGCAACTTAAGGAAATAAAATAAAGATGAAAACGGCCGTCTAATCAAGCTGCAAGTCTATAATGCAGTTTTCAGCTTATCATTGCAATTCAAACACAATTTCCTGAAACAATTGTGACCTTTTTCTTACCTATAAATCATGGGTTACACATGTCCGTACTCATATCTCTACATAAGACAAGTTAACTCATACACTTTAGGATACAGAAACTAGTTAGGATAGTTCGCTGATACATAGGTATTATTTAATGAAACTTGAAGATTACTTACTGATTCTGTACATGTAATGACGTCGCAAAATCTTCAAGCAGTGAAATGTACTCATATATCACATAAAGTCAGTATCAAGAAACCAGCTTATCTTGTTACATATTGCTAAGCGATATTTAGTAGGATATAAGACCCGATTCGGCTAAACCACTTAGCCGGAATTTTTATCCATATTCTTGTGATAAAGATTACTCCGCCTTGTTCACAGATGTTGACAACCGTCTCCATAAACGCATCTGAAATTGCACTCCCAATGCCGATAAAATATGCAGTCACTAGCCAATTAGTGTATCCACAATGCCCGCTGCTTACCATTCGTAGCAAGAACACATACACCGAACAGTGGTTTACACCAGTGCATCCAGAATGAAAAGTGGCAGAACTCGTTCCGAGGCATTGTAAATTTGAGTACCAGTTTTCTCTGCGTTCTACATAAAATACGATACCTGCTAATTGGACAGTTAGTTTTTCGAAGATTTTGAGCCAATATGGACGCTCTACTGTTTTATGAGGAGAATAATTGAGGATGTAAAATAACTGAATTGCTTCAGCTATTTGCGCTCTTAATAAAAAATGCGCCCTAAATGCAATGCTAAAAAAACATGGTTTTGACCAGCAGCAGATGTCCACACAGGGTTTGCGCGTTCTAACTTTAGAGAGCTTCCAATAAATTTTCCTTAGTAAGGTGGAGAGATTAAGTAAATTTTGCGTGAAAACACTCCCCTGATTTATGAGCACAGTAAAAATCCTCCGCATTCTGCAAAGCCACAAATGGTTATTCTACTGTTTCTTGAACTAATGTTTATGCACTTTATGGCCTGAGGGATTATCAATCAGGGGCTTGCCAGAAAAAATGTTCACTGAATAGTCAATTTGGTGCGGCAATTTCGCAGCTTTTGAGCACAAACAGCGACCGTTTCTCAGAATGTTTAGGGTTTTTATATTTTCGTTTGGTAGTTTTTGTGTTCATAATATAAAAGCCCTATAATGATGCAACCAACCGTTAAACTCTAGGAGTTTTGTTGTTATTTTGGTTGTACCATTTCAAGTAAAATTTCCAGGACATTTTTGGTTTACGTATACTATGAAAAGGATAGATATCAAAAATTCATGAGCTGTGTTGTGATTCTAAAAAATAAATTTATCCTGTTACCTACGTTGAATAACACCGAAAATTTGACAATCAGGAGGCGTCGTATCCAACGCTTCTTTACCAAGGAACGTTGTCCATGCACCGATAGAACACAGGAAGTTTACATGATAAATGTACACTAGTAAAGTGACATAACCATCTTTGTGGACTGACATTATCATTTTCACTTGCCAAAATTAAGGTGTCTTGCTCCGTATATTTCAAGGCTTATGACTACAAAACCATTTGCCATAGTTAACTAGCTGCCCATATAGTGCGAGCGCTAATGTGTTGACATGCTTGCCTGTCGCGTAGATGGCCAGGTTGCATATTGCTCACTGATGGAAATGAGCAAGGAAGTCAACGTCCGGTCTGGTGCTTCAGTTCTTGCACTTGCATTTCATAGACTACTTACACTAGGTTAGATTAATGTCTGCTTAAATTGGAGCGAACGGAATATAAAGGTTCGTAAGCGAAAGACATACGGTTGTCTGCATTATTAGCATGTAACTCCATCAGCAATGTAATTATGAGTCTAAACATTGACCTCCACTCAAACTTCAAAAAATGACCTAGGTATCGTTCCCTGATACTAGGGTATCACCCTCATGCATCACAGCTTGCGTATCCACCACATGGCATATGAGCTTCCCCGGTTTACTAAAATGAGTTAACGATGCGCTTGTCATTTCACGGGGTTAAGCTGACTTATGATTTTTCGAACATTTAGTAGGCTGTACAAATGTGCAGCGCACGATCGAGCTAACCAGTGATGCTTTTACATTTAGCCTCACAGGGTCTACCTGGAATTGGTCAGTTTTATTGCCAGATTTGTAAATAAAAAAGCAAAATTAGTCTGCTCAGTTTTTTGTGCACAGTAAGGCACATTTTTCAGACAAAGCAAATTGCACGCAAACTTGAGTTTGTCTAACAAACAATGAAACTGTCAAAATATTGGCAGCTCATAGATAGCCCTGTTGGCTAATCAGATGGCTTTAGATGGATATTCCAACTTCGACAATGATCTTCTCGGGTTTTGTAATGCAAAGTTTCCAATTTGATTGCCGAGCTCAGTGACCATGTGAACAAGCACCTATATAGTGGCCAAGAATCTGGGACATATAAGAACTGTTCAATAGTGGTACGTATGAATAATTGTCTGCGGTTAGTACAAGGACGTAATTGGATTAGGATTGCTCAACTTAAAAATGCAACTATCATTATACTGTTTTTGCCTGATCAAATGTGACATGTCTAACCTGGCGATAAGTTGCGCATATTTTCGGTACAATTATAAATGAGTTGTTGTAGTTTCGAGAACATTTTCGATTTTATTGCCCATAAAGTCAGATCAAACAGAATAGCACTTTTTATTTCTCTAACGCAAATTTGCAATTTGAAAGTAGACTGCAATGAATTTTTAAATCAAAATCAGCCAAAAATGTATAAATTCCTCTTAAACAGAGATGGAGGATATGCGGTACTGTCTTTTGCAACAAGCAGTTTAATTACTATAGTGGAAAAATATAAAACAGAACAACCAAACACGACGTGGTCGGAATTAAAGTAGTAGAGTCAGATGCGTCAAAATATATCGAGAGGCTGAGAATATATTCAACGTCAATAAATAAACAACCGTATGTAAGATACTAGCAGCGGAAGCCTCTGGTCGCATACTAATGACCTATATCTAGTATTGGTCAAGGGAATATTGTTCAAAAACGGTAAACTACCCACCAAGATAAATTATTTTAACTTGAGACATTTTCCCCTATTTGGTTAGTTAGTACCATTAGAGGTTTTGTAGGTGACCGCATCAAGCTCCTTCTCCCCTCTTGGAAAAATCTGCCACCTTTGAATCTTAGCTTTTCGGCAAAACCAGTCAAATTATTTTCACTACCTAGTCAAAAGCATGCAAGCGCTATGGCCGGTATTTTCCAATCGGTTTTGTTTCTTTCAAACTCCCATGAACAAATATTCACTAAATATGCATTATTCATTCACATATCCATTGGATGTTATGTGCATAAATGATTGATTATGTAAAAATACAACAAAGACATTTTACCATCCATCTAACCAATCAACTAAATTATATTTTAGTTACTATTCCGCCCGAAGTTAGAGCAGGTAAATCATACTTGATACAAATATATCACCAACAGGAGGTCTGTCGTGTACTTTAATTAATGGCTGATTATCATTTTTATTCAGCTTGGTATAAGATGATTGTCAATTTTACTCAACCTGAATGATTTTTCTTGGCTGCTGAGTAGCCTACAAAAGACGTCCACTGGAGTTGTCTCATTTGCACAATGTTCTTTTTGGATCACAGCAAGTGAGCTTATATGGCCGAGTATTTGGAGATGCCTCATGAATTCATTTTACGATATAAAATTATGACAACAATCTCATTGAAATTCTAAGTAATCTGTCACTCCTTTCCCCAGTTCAGTTGCTGACAGATGAAACGAGCACTAGCTTCGTTTTCTTATTTGTTTTTGTTTACCGGCATTGGGGGCTGAGGCTGCCGTCACACCCCTGGCCAACACCTGGCAGCTGGATCTGCAATGCATCAATGACGCCTGACAACAGAAGATTTAGCTGGAAATTCCTACATGCCTTGTTTTCAGGCATATACCTCGTATATTTTGACGGCTTCGAGTGGCGCATCGGCCAAGAGTTTTAGATTTGAATTCTCCTTATATGGCAGGCGGGATGTCGCTAGGTCGGTGACAATTATCATGGAATAAATCCATAAATTTTAAAGTGCCATATCACCCCATTGTGTTTACCATGTACCACAGACCACAACGCAATTGCGCACCATCATTTCGCTATAATCACCCAATTCCATGAGAATATTTCGCGAACTTACTACACCCAGGACGGAATTATACGTGCGCAGCATACAAGAAGCAGCTAACGTCAGCTCGCTCAAGGCTTTGCAAAAATTGGGCAATCGAGATGAAGGGCGTTGACCACCGTCTTGCCCTAATATCCAGGTACACGCAGTAACTTACACTTACCTACTTACTTGCTGTCCTACCCTTGTGACCAGTGAACACTATCGTTCAGATCTCAAGGGTCACTGAATCACCAAAAGTTGGCCAAAAAGTGCGTTGGGTGTTTTCGTGTGGATTACTGATGTAGTGTAAAAACCACGGAACCAAAATCGGTGGCTTAAAATTGCAGCTGTGGAGATACCACTGCGCCAAACTGGTTTAAAAGTGAAATCGCCTTAAATGTAAAACGATATTTTGGTTATTTAATTATTAGAGTAGTTTAGTAGTTAGTTAGTAGTACAATTATTCACCAAGGATCAACCTGCATGCATCTGGACACGGTACAGTTTAGGATGCTCTACACATAATTTATTGACAAATGCCGCGGCCCATGATATAATGAAATCAAACCATTGAAACGAAAAGTCGTTTGATGTGTTTTTTCATTGCCGTCGTGGAATTTATGCGGTTTAAAGTTTTGGTGTTCCTGAGAAGACTGTTTATTTCAAATCTAACAGTGTATAGATAATTTGCCTTTTGTTTATTCACCAATCCAAGTGTGATTTATCCATTCACCTAAATTTTCCCCAATTAAGATCTTCAGACGAAAAGAAGTCTAGAAGTCATCAACGTTTGAATAATTTATTGTTTTTGGTTGGCTTGTTCTGATCAACCGTTAAATTTATTTCATTACTATTGGATATACCTACCGCATATGAAAAATGGTAAAAGATGACAAGTCCTTTAACAGTCCAAGCTGACTCAAAACCTGTCTATAGCCCGTCTCATACAAAATGCGCTTGAACAATAAAACGATCATTCAAGATGACTTAACCTATCTCGTAAATATATGTAATAAACCTGCTGAGTGTTAACTCGGGTCAACCACCACTGATTCCACATGACCAAGTTTATATGTTGCGAAATTTCCCAAGTATACAATCATACGTTACGACATATTTATTTCCAGTACCATTAAGATTTCCACAAGGCACTATTTGCATACGTAATTTTGTGGCCAATGCGCACTTTGTTTACATGGAATGACTGGCGGCCTTTTAATCAGAACTCGCAAGTAAGTCACACAATTCAGAATCGGATAACTACTCCCGTTAGGTCACTGAGCTTCTTTGCGTGGCATACAATGAAGCTGCATTTCACAATATTTTTATATATGTAAATGCTATTTTACATCTCACTAAACCACATCTTTACATTAATCATGCAGAATTTGACCCTTTGGGATGTAAGTATACAACTAGATTGTGCTCTCGAAATACTTGCAACTGTTTCACCAAATCGGTTACTTGAGTGTCTGATAAAACATTGTGTAGAATCTCAGTTAAACTCATGTAATTTTTAAACAGGTACTAATGGCTATAGTCGTTCTTGATAAGTAAAACAATATTTCATGCTGCGACTATATCAACATTTATTTAGCCCGTGCAACTTCTAAAAGACCAACATCTGAAAGTCGCATTTCTTGTGGATGTTTTTAGGCAGAGAGCTAAGTAAGCAAATGTATGATGCGATTTGTTATTCTACTACTCTCGTTCAATTTAGGCAGACCTATAGACAATTTCTCAGTATGGCCTGTATGTATACAGAATATTCATTGCTGACTTACAGTTTTCCGGGTCACTTGATACTCAAACATTATTTTTCAAGACTACTGAGTTTGATGTATTCGGAATATCTTGTCGCGCCTTGTTTGAGTGAACCCAATTAAACTCAGCACTTCGAATAATGAATATGAAATTGAATATATCTCAACTTTATTCTATCACTCTCACACAGGGTCAAACTAGCCCTATACTTACTACAACTTTGAATCACAAGCCATTACACGTCAGATCAAGCTGACAGCTCCAAACGTTATTCACTAAACTCGTCTGAGATTCAAATTGGACCGAGTGATCTCGGTGAAGTTTGCGAACGTCCTAGGTCTCGATATTCTTATTGCATGTTTTGATTCGAAGTTTTATGCTCATTTAAAAAACCAAACATTTTGTTTGGAGCTGAGACTATAATTTGGTTCTGCATGGCAAGTAATAATTTTTTGAAATCATCATTTGCCACGCCCACCATTTTCGCATTCTTATTGGCCGGACAACCAGTGGGAGGAGCTTTAGGATGTGATCGAAACATCCTTTGGTAGACAAGGTTTGCTTTGCGTACTTCTTATCAAAATCAAACTGTTATTTGCTCATCTCGGTAATTCCATGAACCTCAGATAACAGTCCACCGCCTGAGGGTAGATCTTCTTTAAACCCTCTGCAAGTTCAGCTTGAGCCTGACCAGATCCGGTATTGCTAGTCGTCCAGATGTTTCCCAAATATGTTAATTTGCAAAATGTCATCAACTTTTTAGGATCAAATGTTTAGTGCTTGCGGGATGATGCCAAAAATAATTAGTCGTGCCATCTGGTTTGCACCGAATAAGGTCACCATTGGCAAATGTTCAAAGCTGTGTTTTACTTTCATCCCACGCCGTATGCTGCTACGGACAGTAGAACTTAAATTGAGCTTCTATTGTACCAGTAAAAGCTGTGGAAACAAATCACCTCAGTTAAACTTTGACGCGCATAATTTTTTTTCCGGCAGAGGCGATAGTTCTCATGTTTGTCTGTAACAGGGAATTAAAAACTCATTTTTCTATTGTAACCAGGTGGGTACATCAACAGGATGTACTATTTCAGTTGTTTAACACAAAATCTCTGACTGTCTCAAGTTCATAGACATTAACATTTTAAACTAAGCTAGCTCCCATAGTTTGTGCAGTACATCTCATTTTGAAGAACTGTGCTGGTGTTAACAGATCTTAACTAAGCTGGTAGATATATCAGGATTTTAACCGAGCGGCCCCACCAAGCGATACAGAGATAAAGCTAGTCCACATTGCATAAATTTAGTTTGCTTGGTTAGACCAGTTGATGACTGTTAGTATGTTTGTAGTTGTTTCCTGAGAAAGTCTTAGAATTCTTAACTAAACGACCCA
>NW_008751861.1:30513-32242 GCF_000715545.1 Opisthorchis viverrini | reverse complement strand
GCAGGAGTTTTGTTTCAAAAATGCTAAACACTTTTCAGATTGTTTGATTTCAAGATGATAAAAGCGCATTTATTTTTCTGTAACTTTTGCCAACATTTGTTATAAATGGTTGGTTTAACTGAAAACTCAATTTTCAGAACGTGGGAGTAAGTTTGTGCGGCATTATCTTAGTCCAAGCTACAAACCTTCATTACTGTGCACATAAAATTCAAGACCCTTTCGCTGCGCATTGGTCGGTTACCTACGGGTCTGTCTGCAACCTACAAAGCGCTGAGCTAGAAGTTTAACCCACTAGCTGGAGTGGAAATATAACATGCAGCTATGTCTGAAAAATTAACATTGGATGGGCGGTCGACTTTTGTTTTAACTGGGGATTCTAAACTCCTAGCAACAGCATCCATCGCCTACCAAATGATGCCAATAAGTTGTGCTTATTTGGATCAACTCTTAGAGTTTGGCAAGGTGCTTGAATTAAGATACCTGCATAACAGCTTAATATAAATGTTTCATGAGTTAAATGAAACTGGCCCCTAGGTTCCCATCTGACAAATGTTAGAACTTTGATCTCACGGTTTATTATGAATAGTTTAACCCAGCCTTAAGTAGAGAAAACACCATCTCAGATAATCCGAACCGTTTAAAAAGCGATGACTCACTTTGAGCGCAATGATATCGACCTGTCAAATCATCACGCACAGTTGATTGGATAGTGCGACGGCGAATGACGTGCGATACTTTGTTGTGAGAAACCTGTCCGACTGTGTTCAAGCTTTCAACTAGCTTACCTTTTTGCTTATGTGTCACAAGCACACTTCACAATTCTGCAATCACTTAGGACTTATCCTTTAACGTTCCCTGCCACAACTATTTATGACCTTGTTGGTCTCAATCGAATTCCATATTGGCCGGAGGGCATTCTCGCTGGATAGTTCTTAATATTATATTAATGGAAGATAATGGTTCTGCTGAAAGAAAACACATACCTCTTGGTATCAGTACCTGAGACTCTTCCAAAACAGACGATACAATGGTTTCGAATTCAAATAAAGTTGTAACATGATTGGTCCTGTATTGACACAGACATAATAACTGGTACTACTGTTTGAATACCGTGAAGCATTTGGTCAAATTGTGCCAAAGCAATCCTTAACCACCGCTAATGTTAACTAAAAGACAATCAAATTAAATTGATTTTGACGTGTCTAATGATTGTCGTTGAGAAATGACCAGTCTTTTGTGTCTAGTGGAAAACCAGATAACTGCTTTATCATCACCGTAGAGGCGTGGAATGTTTTAGATGCCCATCCGTTTTGCGGCAAGATTTCTTTCAAGTCGTCACCCGTTCCATCCAAGCAAATTATGTTTTCATGTGCATTCGGGCTGCTTTTTTGTAAGAGCGTGTTGTTTGTTTGACCATGCGATCATTTTGGAAAAAATACGATTAGCAATGTTGTGGAATGTAGGTACCTCAGGTGCGCTCTTTGGTGGTTCGTCTGTTCACCGAGCTTGGCAGTTGGATTGCAAACGTTTTATCACCAATCGAGGTGACATCGTCAGTGCAGGGTTGAGTGGGTGAATTCCTCCTCTTCTGCCTGTGATTATATAGCTTATAAACAGTATCTGGTATTTCTGGAAACGGTCGTCGTGTAGTATGGTTGATCTCTTGTGAATCTGACGTGTAACCTCATTGTTCACATCAGGTTGATTTGAATGCAGCACGTATGACTGT
>NW_008751861.1:24984-29755 GCF_000715545.1 Opisthorchis viverrini | reverse complement strand
GCAGGAGTTTTGTTTCAAAAATGCTAAACACTTTTCAGATTGTTTGATTTCAAGATGATAAAAGCGCATTTATTTTTCTGTAACTTTTGCCAACATTTGTTATAAATGGTTGGTTTAACTGAAAACTCAATTTTCAGAACGTGGGAGTAAGTTTGTGCGGCATTATCTTAGTCCAAGCTACAAACCTTCATTACTGTGCACATAAAATTCAAGACCCTTTCGCTGCGCATTGGTCGGTTACCTACGGGTCTGTCTGCAACCTACAAAGCGCTGAGCTAGAAGTTTAACCCACTAGCTGGAGTGGAAATATAACATGCAGCTATGTCTGAAAAATTAACATTGGATGGGCGGTCGACTTTTGTTTTAACTGGGAATTCTAAACTCCTAGCAACAGCATCCATCGCCTACCAAATGATGCCAATAAGTTGTGCTTATTTGGATCAACTCTTAGAGTTTGGCAAGGTGCTTGAATTAAGATACCTGCATAACAGCTTAATATAAATGTTTCATGAGTTAAATGAAACTGGCCCCTAGGTTCCCATCTGACAAATGTTAGAACTTTGATCTCACGGTTTATTATGAATAGTTTAACCCAGCCTTAAGTAGAGAAAACACCATCTCAGATAATCCGAACCGTTTAAAAAGCGATGACTCACTTTGAGCGCAATGATATCGACCTGTCAAATCATCACGCACAGTTGATTGGATAGTGCGACGGCGAATGACGTGCGATACTTTGTTGTGAGAAACCTGTCCGACTGTGTTCAAGCTTTCAACTAGCTTACCTTTTTGCTTATGTGTCACAAGCACACTTCACAATTCTGCAATCACTTAGGACTTATCCTTTAACGTTCCCTGCCACAACTATTTATGACCTTGTTGGTCTCAATCGAATTCCATATTGGCCGGAGGGCATTCTCGCTGGATAGTTCTTAATATTATATTAATGGAAGATAATGGTTCTGCTGAAAGAAAACACATACCTCTTGGTATCAGTACCTGAGACTCTTCCAAAACAGACGATACAATGGTTTCGAATTCAAATAAAGTTGTAACATGATTGGTCCTGTATTGACACAGACATAATAACTGGTACTACTGTTTGAATACCGTGAAGCATTTGGTCAAATTGTGCCAAAGGTTGTAACATGGTCCTGTATTGACACAGACATAATAACTGGTACTACTGTTTGAATACCGTGAAGCATTTGGTCAAATTGTGCCAAAGCAAGCAATCCCCACCGCTAATGTTAACTAAAAGACAATCAAATTAAATTGATTTTGACGTGTCTAATGATTGTCGTTGAGAAATGACCAGTCTTTTGTGTCTAGTGGAAAACCAGATAACTGCTTTATCATCACCGTAGAGGCGTGGAATGTTTTAGATGCCCATCCGTTTTGCGGCAAGATTTCATAAAAGTCGTCACCCGTTCCATCCAAGCAAATTATGTTTTCATGTGCATTCGGGCTGCTTTTTTGTAAGAGCGTGTTGTTTGTTTGACCATGCGATCATTTTGGAAAAAATACGATTAGCAATGTTGTGGAATGTAGGTAAGCTGTCACAAGCGGAGCTGTATCCGAACTTTATTCAAGCGGACGGATACACATTGCAACACAACACAGGCGAATAAAAAAGAAGAACGGAGACTTTTCGAGACATTCCTGAATAACGGCTACCCGAGGAATTTCATATGGAGGTGCTTACGAGACCACCAAAACAACCAAAACAGAGGAGGATTACGCTGTCGTATTTCAGGAACATGGCGGAGATGACTGCACGACATCTTCGGCAACACGGAATTGCAGTCGCCTTCAAGCCTACAAACACGTTACGAAGATCTCTCTCGAAACCATAGGGAACGTTGGATGTTTTGAAGAATACTAATGTGGTCTACAAAATATGCGACGACCACGACAAACATTATGCTGGCCAAACGGGAAGAAAACTTGCTACGAGAATACACGAACACAAGCTTGCCAGCAGAGGACATGAATCAATATCACTCGTCTCAACTCACGAAGACAGAGAGGGACACAAGTTCAATTGGGACAATGTTCAAATACTTGCTCACACAAGAACGAAACAGGAGCGAGATTTTGCTGAGGCGGGGTACTCCACACAAAAATCGACCAGTAAACACATCGACACTGACCCAGTCTATCAGCGTTACGAGCAAAAGAACCACACGATCACGGACTCGGAGCCAAGAAACCTAACGGCAACCAACGGACTAACTGGGTCGAAGGAAGACAGTCACATAAAACAGAAGGCCGATAAATCAACCAAACAAGTGAACAAAACCCATATCACAGAGCAAGAAGGAAAAGAACGAATCACAGCAGAACAGTCACACACAGCTGTCACGTTTCTGCTTACGCCCCAACAGACTGTAGCTCTGAATCTGCCAGGGACAGTTTCTATGGCGCTCTAGGTGCCCTTCTACAACAGGATAAAAGCTCAGATATCGCTGTGGTTGCTGGTGATATGAATGCAGTACGAAATTCCGGAACGGCGGAAATCGATTGACAACGTGGTACCCACCATCAAACCGGCGCTGAATCCAAATAGGCCACATCGCCGTCAGTTATCAGTGGCGAGGGTCCATCGCCGCCTGCCGCTTCTTCTGGAACACCAGCGTGGACTCCAACCATGCACTTGTACGCTGCAGCTTTTCATTGCGCTTTTCAGGTGCACGCAAATCGCGCACACCTCGCTTAGCCATTGAGAAGCTAGTTGACCCAGAAGTCAAACGAAACTATCAGAACCAGCTCCTCGAATGCCTGTCGGACGGTACGATGTCGGATATAAACGGCCACTGGGAAAAATATCCAAAGCGTTATTCAAAGCAGGAGCGTCTGCTTACGGTACAAATCAGCCAACCTCACCCAAGCATTGGATCTCTGAGAGAACCGTGCCTTTTCTGGAGACCCGGCGACAGATCCCCCTGGTCGCCACCACAACTCAACCCGGCGCATCATTCGACGCCAGGTGAAAAATGAGTGTCTGCGCAGACCGAGAAGCTTGGTGGACCCGGAAGGTCGAAGAAATGGAGACGTGCGCAAATTGTTCCTGTTGATTCGTTCGACTGGTCCTCGAAAGCCTCTTGTCAGTGAAACCATCAGGGACCAAAATGGCTCCCTGATATGCAGCAAAGCAGAACGTTTGGATCGCTGGGCACAGTACCTCGAACAGCAATTCAGCCGGTCACCTGCTACCCACAATCCAGAAACCCGGCCTTCAGCAGAAAGACGGACCGTAAATATGGAGCCGCCTTCAGTCTCAGAAGTGTCCGAATGCACTTCGCTACCCAAGCGCCATCGTGCTACTGGTCCTGACGACCTTCCACCTGCCCTTTTCGAGGATGGCAGTGGAATCCTCCACCAGTGCCTGTCTAGCCTATTTGGGTGTATCTGGGAATAGGAAACCCTCCCAGACAACTGGGATGAATCGACATTGGTACCCATTTTCAAAAAGGGTACTCGCAGTGAATGTAGCAACCACATAGGTGTTAGCTTGACACCTGTTGTGACAAGGCTTCTGGCATCATTGATTCTTCGTCGTCTCATGGCGCAACGCGAAGTTTTGACTTGTGAGAATCAAGCGGGATTTTGACTCGTAGAGGCTGCGTTTACCACATCTTCACATTCCGTCAGACGTTAGAGCAACGCCACATATAGAGACGACACACAATTCTGGTATCCCTTAACTTCAAGGGTGCGTTCGATTCTCTCGATCGATCAGTGTTTTTAACTACACTTGCTCAATGGGATATGCCCCCGAAGTTTGTGAACATAATCCAGTCCACATATTCACATACTTCCGGGCGGGTGAGGGTGTATGGTGAGCTCTCCAAAAGCTTTCCTACAAAATGTGGTGTCAGACAAGGATGTCCACTCTCCCGTTTCTTGTTCAACTTCGTCATCGATGAAATAATGAAGCAAACACTGGACGATTTTCAAAACCCCGGTGTTCAAATTATTGCTGGCGAGAGCCTTGTCGATCTGCGCCATGCACCTTCAAGGTGCAAAGTCCTGCTTCAGAACGTGCCGTCTGCGAACATATCCCTTACAATTCAAGGAGAATCAATGGAGATTTTGGAAAACTTTACGTACCTCGGTAGTTGTATTAGCGCTGACGGAAGTGTGTCTGATGAAGTCAGTGCAAGAATCTCAAAGGCTCAAATCACATCTGCTATGTTGCGTCATTTGTGGCGCCAAAAACGCACCCAACTAGATCCTCAAGGTGGCATGTACCAGGCTACAGTAAGGGCTGTATTTTTGTATGAGTGCAAAACATGGCCTCTGCGGACAGATGATGTGAGGCGTCTTCAGGTTTTCGACCACCGCTACCTCAGAAGCGTGGCTGGTTGTGGATGGCCTCAGCGTGTCAGTAACGAGGCGATTAGAAAACGGGTATTTGGTTGTTCTGCAGGCACCTCAATCCGGGAAAACATCCAGCATCATCGACTGCGATGGCTCGGTCATGTGCTACGCATGTCGAAACACCGTCTACGAGACGAGTGTTGTTCTCCGTGCCTCCTTCAGGATGGCACAAACCGCGAGGTGGACAGCACATGTCTTGGCAGAAAGGCGTCAAATGGATCACGAAGAGTTTGGGTGTTGTTCGACCTCCAGGCTGGGGTCCTCGTGACCTTGTCTGTGCTTGGCTGGAGACGTTGAAAGAAATGGCGGCTAATCGATGTCAGTGGCGTTCGTGTTGTCAGTTTCTTTCCAGATTGTCTGATTGAGCGGTTGGAGGTGTGGGCACCTC
>NW_008751861.1:22382-24785 GCF_000715545.1 Opisthorchis viverrini | reverse complement strand
CATACTACACGACGACCGTTTCCAGAAATACCAGATACTGTTTATAAGCTATATAATCACAGGCAGAAGAGGAGGAATTCACCCACTCAACCCTGCACTGACGATGCCACCTCGATTGGTGATGAAACGTTTGCAATCCAACTGCCAAGCTCGGCGAACAGACCAACAACCAAAAATACGATTAAATGATAAGTTTTACTGTTGGGAAACCCACACGCGCTTACCACTTTCCTTGACCTTGGTCTTGGTGAGTAGATCTGGGATTCTGAAGAGGCCTTTGCAAACTGTTGATAACAAGATCCGTATACTAGCGCAACCGGCAAATCAAAGCGAGATCCGCCCGAATATTTCAGTGTTTGCGCTTTTCGGGTAATGTGGGGCCACATTGTACTCCATGCTCTAAGCATTGCATCCATTATTTATGAAAGGAGTTATGCTGTGAGGAAGAAAATGTGTATACTGATAACAAAAACAATATTTGAACCGACCATCAGTCAGCTTCTTGTAGAGCCAAAGTCTTATTCAAACGTTAAAATTCGTTTGAACAATTTTTTCATGGTTTTGGATTTAAGTGAAGCTGAATAAAGAGATTTTCGCTAATTCACCAAAAGGAAAAATCGATTTTCTCTTTGAAGAACAGGAGAAATGTCGAGCTAATCTTGGTTCATTACGTTAGGATAATTCTTCGTGCCATTCAGATGGATCGGAGGACAAGATACTACAAAGATGCCCGTTCAGATATTGCTTTCCTTAAAGTGTCGAAGTCTGACGATGAATCACGGGTCTAAATAGTAATTTTCAGTCAAAATACAATACAGCAAGGAGAAGTCATCATTTGATATTACTTTCTTGGTATTACTTTTCCTTAAATAGGATATGAACTTTGCGTCCAGCTCAAATAAGGATGTTTCCTTTAAATTATAATCCGCCTGTGACTAATCTAAAGAGCGGTCACCTTAGAAGACAACAGACAAAGCGGAAATGATTCCACCATCAGCATGTGATTAAAACAACGGATTGTACTACCTTACTTCCTGAACTACATTATCTAAGTGAAATTAGACTAGTTTACGTTTTTGAACGGACGTTTATTGCTAAACGCACTCAGTTATTGAAAAGTCAATTTTTATCACTAAAGAGACGGCATTTTGCTTTTTGAGCAAGCTTCATTCATCAATGCCGCAATCTGTGCCCCCAAGTATGCTAATCTATTATATTACATGACCTTTCTACAACGGAGTAGTATAAGTACAGACTTATCCGCCGTCATCTGCTACAAATAAGCATCTGCGTCAGATGCAGATACAAAACCACATTTGTTGCATCTGTAGCAAGAGGATTGCAAGTGTTCATTTATGAATGGTGGTTATCCATTTTGGATTCATAAAGAATTCTGTGAACATAGATGAACTCAGGAGAATCATCCCCATTCATATCAATGTTCCACTCAACTCGTTTGCGAAAATCCGTTTGAAATAATATTGTGTAACTTAAACATCAATCCATCTTACAATAGGTTGTATCCAGCAGACTCCTAGAGCATATTGAGCTACGCGCAAAGCCCCAAAAGCCAAATCGTTCATACGGAGGTTTATCCACAAACACGGTCTTGTAAATACAATAACAAAATAATAAACTACACAAACCTCAAATCGTGGGACTACGCCGCCTTCTGTACACCGATTAGGAACTACAAATTCCGGACGCATCCCAATTTTCTCAAGGAAACGTGCTTACAAGGCAGCGAAACCACGTGCTGACCTAAACAACACGATCGGCGACAAGGTCAAAAGGCGGTTTACGTTCAGCTTGCGAGCAAGAATAGTGGTGTAGGCGCAAAACAAAAATAACAAAAAAGGGAATAAGAACGGGATTATCTGAACCGCGCACAAGCTTTCCGATGATTCGTCTCTACTCATTCGTCTTTACTTGTCGATGGGGAACACCATTTTTGAGTATGTCAGACTATTCATTTCACCATCATTAGCGACATCACAACATCAGTAACCACTGTTTGTGCTTTACTGTAGTACAACCATAATATTTGGAAGCCTTATTGTCGGAAAAATTAGCCAGTGAGAAGACTTGTTGAAAAGCGACCACAACCATTCCGATACCCCCATATCCTGAAATATTCATTCAGACAGTCAGGAGAAAAACAAACAACGGGAACGCCACTGGGACTGAATAGCAGCGACATCCCACAGCACCTCAAACCAGGCACGTGACTCACATTCTGGAATACCCCATTCGCCACACTACGTTCGTAACAAATACAACTTCTAAGATGAGTAAAATGCCCCACAACTTCCAGTAGGAAATAAGTGTGGAATGCAGGTGGCGTGCTAAGTGACCGCATGTCCGGTAACACTAGTTCATTTCGTGTGAGTGAATGGCGCATGT
>NW_008751861.1:0-22149 GCF_000715545.1 Opisthorchis viverrini | reverse complement strand
TCAAGCGTGCCTAAAACGTACTTGACCAGCGAGTCGGATACGCCATTGGGAGTTCAGCGACACAGAAGCTGGGGTTCGACTATACCTATGGCATTCATCTAACAGGTGACGAAGTGCAAAGATTTGGTCAACGTAGCACCCAACAGTCCGGGATCCCAATTGCTTTTCTTGAATTATTACATCGCTCTCCACCACAAAGTGATGGATGCAAGCCATTTCATGAGTTCCGTTTCGAATGGGGTCAAGTTGATCCGTTTGTGATTACAGCAATCATCACCCATTTCTTGAAAACAAGCACTGCAGCTGATTTTATCCAGCGGTCTTTGGCAGTATCGTCTTTTTAAATAAAGGTGCTGACTGAGAACTTCATTTCCATTGCTGAACAGTGCGGGTGGAAGGACATCCAGACCAGCAGCTCGGTTGCGCCTTACAGAACATGTGCTGCAGAAACCACCAAGTTCGAAGATAATTACCGATTCCTCAGTCAGCCTTCTATGGTCGACCATGAGAATTGTTGTTTAAGTTGCTGTGGAAGCGTTCTTCTCTACTCCATATGCTTGCTTCAATTTGGACCTCGTGCTTTTCTCGCAACCACATTCAGGTGAACGGCCGCCGTTTGGCATTCCCAGCTTTTTTGGTCCCTTTCATTTACTTCGGCTTTTGAGTCCACTGATTTTTGGGTCGACGCCCGCCCACTTTATCTTGGCCCCGGATGATTACTCCAGCCAAATTAAACTAAGAGATAGCAGGAACATTTTCCCGAAATTTAAGCAATGTTTGTAAATTTAAGTGGCTAAGAAGATCTGATAGCGCAATTTTACGGACCAAACTCGCAGAACTCCGCAGAAATGTCAAATTCTATTTTCGGTTTGTGTTTATATCCGGCGGTTGCGCATTCGGAAGAGAGCTAAGAAGATGGTTATTATATGCCAGTTTTTTTATTTGTTAAGCCATTCGGCCGCGCCTTACACGGTCCACGGAAGAGAGAAGTGACTCCATATGAGTACATGGTATGAATCAACTTGTATGTGCTTGAACAACAGGAAGTCATGTATTGAGCCCTCCTGTCGGCAATCAATGGTAATGTGACCAACTTGGGTTAGTTGCTTGCAAGTTGTGTGGACGCGACTGGTAGATAACCGAATTCAGTTATTTCGAAAGTTAGAGTGGATCCTGCTTTGAACACTAGCCAGTTGTCTCCCTGCCCACACAGTGTTTCGAATCACTAAACGATTGTACATGATGGAAATCATAGTTTCATTCTAGTGCATGCAATTTCATTAACTCAATTATTTTATACCAATAACAAAACCCTACCCTGACCTAGCAATCGAAATACTCGTTTCTGGTGGTGAATAAATAATGACCAAAAATACCTCCATGAATCGCTATCCTAAAAGTTGTTATGATGCTTATCTTTCTTCATCAACCCAATTACAAATCACAGAGAACCACCCACCATAAAAGATGGCAGTCGATCCTTGAGGAAATACTTGAACTGTATAAAAAACTCCGGTGTGTAGATTTATTATTAGGAAATGTCATTTAGCAGAGCACACAGAGCAGCACTAATATGTATTATGCCGACGCAATATTCAAGGCCGAAATCCAGATATCAGTGCATGCCCAAAGGCTGAAAAATACACTATAGTATTTGCATTCTTCCAGAGGGTGGGCACCAACAGTGCGTACCATCGAGTTTTCCGGTAGATTTGAATTTGCACTCCTATTTATAGTAGGTAGATGCAAGGATTTCTAGTCAAATGCTTCATGGCAACGCAGCACTCCATTCGTGGTGTCCCAAATCTATTCTAGCAAACAAATTGTCAACGCTTTGGCCACAGTTCTATTTGCTTCGAATTTATATGATTGGCGTTCAAACTTGAGACGAAACTGTACCCTGTGGTGTCTGGTTTTACCATTTCGAACGGCTGATTATGATGTAATATTCTATACAGAGCTTTGTGAAATGGTCAGTCAAGCAAACGAATTACAGTTTTAAACGGTTTTCATCTCGTAACTTGTTTTTTTCTTACAGGACAGTACTCAGGTAAATTCCGAATTTCACTCCTCTGACAGGTCGACCTCACCTTAGTCCTAACGAAACATATCAGGCCCTCAAGATACTTAAGTGCACCCAAGCACAGCTCTGCAAATTTCTAATTAGTCTTCTCTCAAAGTTTCTGATATACTTCTTTTCAATGTTTAACAGATTTTAATCAAGACACCCCCAGCGGTACGTTCCCTCCACAGTTGAAAACGGTCATATTTTGGGCATTAATTGATGTGCAAATAAAGTTTCTTGTCAAAGCAAATGAAAAATGTCTTACGTACTTTGGAAACCGATAAAATTTAAACAGGCACATGTTCACCTCATCCCACGAGTGCGTTTCAGTATCATCAGTATCATCCGGGTATACTTCTGCCAAGGTAGAAATTTTTAAAATTCTAAATTCGCCCAAAAGTTTGAAACCGCAATAATCCCGGATATTTCTTTTGAACACCTGGAGCCTTAAGAATAAAAGTGATCATCAGAACCTTCAACCCGGTAGTCATTTGTCGGCTGACACAATCGTCCAGGAACAAAGTTTTTTGTTTTCAGAAAGCTTCGAAGCTCTGTATAGGTCGACCTAGTTGGTATCTGTGCGCCTGTAGAAAATCAGGCTGATCGAAATCCGCAGCTTGATGCTGTGAATTGTGTGCCATATTGAGGTACAAAGATATAGGTTTAAATGGGGCCGATCGTTTTCTTTTCTTTTTCGTGCAGCTAATATATGACTACCTTACTCTGTCAGGATGCATCATATGAACTTTAGCAACCTCGCAACAACATTATACAAAATGACGTGCCAACCATTTCCACAGTGCTGTTACTCAAGGTAGATTGACAATCGCTCAGGTGCCATTTTTCGATCAAGTTGAATGCCCTACGACTACTCTAACTGAATTGAACTCATGAACGCACATTTCGACTTGAACGGTGGTCAATTAAGGTTAAGCATACATGTGGACGAGAACGTCAAAAGCGCATCAGCAAACAAATCCCACAATCAGATGCAAACTATCGATGTATATATAGGTAGTTGGCGGACACTGCAGACACCAAAGCTAATCCGAAAATCTACTTGATTAAAAGCACATGTCACGTTTGGAGGGTAGTTGCTGATTAAGCGAGTTACTAGATTTGGTGCAACGAATTCAACGAATCTTTCGTGAATGTATCAAAGATATTGTGTTCCTGGAGGTCAGTCACATTGCCCCAATGAATTTACTATACCCTATGAAGGCAAGCAACATGTATGCCACCTGAAACGCGATCACCGACTCCTTTGGATTATGTCACGTTAGACACAGACAGAGAACCTCCGTTTGAAGAACTCGTTATATCAGTGGTAATAGTAACACTAGAGGCAGTGATTCGTCAATCTTCTTCCCCTCAGAATCAAGTAGAACAATGCTGATTCGTTCGGCTCAACAGCTACGTAAAATTTTCGTAGCACATTGATTGCGATCTAATTCTGTTATAAACCCACTGAATATGGGTTGACACGCTGATGACAGAGGTGATATTCAGTATGAGTGTATCCATGCAATCTAAGAAGAGGACATTTAGAGGCCAGTGATTGTTGGAACGGTCCTACACTAAATAGCGGGGGGAACATAGATCCCACTTGGTTTTTTGGAACTGTGACCCGACCAATTTATCCGTCGCGTGTGTGTGGCACTCGTTCCAAAGAATTGCTTCCCTAGCTCAACATCCGCATTTATTATTATTATTACGCATTTATTAAAATCCAATAGTCGAAAGTTGTGTTTGTGTCTTCATTCGCTTCTAGGCTTTTACCAGGATGGATGTTTTAACTCAATGTTGATTGACGCAAATGCTAGCAGATTATAAATATGGTGTTACCAAACGTACTGGATAATAAGTAGTGGATATTAGCCGGCTACTATAGATAATTAAATCACAACATTATTCAAGGGTTTCTTGCACTTTGATCAGCCTTTAATGCTCTCAAAATGACGAGTGAGTTCTTTGACTAATCATAAGTAATGTCCAAAGCAATGACACCAATAATGAGCTTTAAACACTATAAATTTCCTGTTTACTTTTCGTGACCGTTTTCCCTCAGAGCTACATCTCAGTAAGTCTTGAATGTCACTGCCCACTTGTTTGGTGCACACCTATAGTATTTTGGTAGTCTCCGGCATCAATCTACTGACCTCTTTCGCAAGCATTTTACATTTTCTGTGTGTTCGGGAGCGCTTCAGTAGAAAATTATTGAGCCTCGATTTGAACATTTCGGTCTCAACACAATAATCGTTACAACTTAATTTGCAGAATTGAGAACTGTCTAGAGATATTCAAATGGACTTCCGCTGCTGGGCATTTAGCTAGTGCTACCAGGTTCCGGGAGTACACCAATGAACTGTCAATAGCTTTTGTAACAAACAGCTTGGAAACATATTCGAGGTGTCTCCTCGCACTAGACAGCTGTATGGTTGCATTAAAATGGTACGTTAAGTGAGGCACAATTTGTGTTTAGTAATCGACTAGCTAAAGCCTAGTTGCAGTGGCCGCAAGGAATTCCGTTTATTGGTCGATCTTGCAATGAAAATTTTCTTTTTAAATGCAATTATTTTGAATCCACTAGAGTATTTTGCGAAACTTGGGTTTAACAGAGAGATTAGCTTAAATAAAACGGGAAGGTGAAGACGCCATTCAGGCTATTTGGAATATCGGAAGCTTTGAGCATTGCCTAGAGAAGAAAAATTATTATTTTAAAGGTTACCGTAGAACAATTTTTCCAAGCCTTCATTTGTTGGTGTACAAATTTTCAAGACAGTGTGCAATCAGTCAAGTAACTCTGCAATTGCAGAAATGCAAGATTTTTCCAAAAATTAAGACGTTACATAGGAGTTTGCATAATTTTTATGCGACTGTAAAATTTTATCGACACGAAAACGTGTTCGAATTGTATAACCTTTACCATCTCAATGCCAAAGCGAGACTACTTTTTTCACAGAGTTATTTTACTATAATGCCAAGATATATATACACAAATAAACATTTGCGTGAGCTATGCTTACCACCTCAAACTTACTTAAGTATGCAGTCTTAGACAATCAGCTATGCGCGGCTGAATGAATATTTGTTTTGCTGGTCACATGTGACAGAATAACCAGTATGCTTATTTACGCGTCATATGTGTAACTGTACTATAGAAATAAGATGAGATACTGTGCTGAGCCACGTTCTAGATATTGCCAAAAATAGTGAGGTTCTGTATTCCTAATTTAAAAATGACAGTGCATTTTTTGCACTGCATTAATTTGGAAGGAAACAACGACAGGGCTTCTATATTTTTCCACTGTTGGCTCAAGTACCGATGCAAATTATTTACTGATGTTATCCGCGTACTAGTGGAGCATATTTTTTGGGTGTCTTTTAAAAAGACATTTATTTTTGTGACAATTAGGAAATAATCGAGTTATCAGATTAGAGATGACGGAGCTTCGTGAGCCCTCTTTGAAATGCATCTACGTTATTTTAGACACGACAAACATCTTTGTGTTTATACGCATCATTACATCACAAACAACAACACACTACCGACACTGATGCTTCAATGACACATATCCACGAAACGTCTCTGGGATTTTTCCTCGGCCTCAAGTTAAAGTATGTGCAAGAAAGGGTTCTGATGCTGATAAAATCTTCCGAAAGAGCGACAGTCTTTTACACCATTAGAAACAGCAACAGCAGTGTTGACACTGACAATTAACTGCCGTACAACCACAAACGGTAATCTAAGCACAATTGAATATTTGTAGTTGGAAGAAAATAAAAGAGTGGGTAAGGAAGGCCACTTGGTGCTTACCAATAGCAGCTTTCTGAAGTTCTGACATCGAACTGCTATGTGGGACAACTTGAGAAGAAAAATCATAGCAAGACACCCACATACATTTGCTAGTGGCCAATACTTTCAATTTCAACAGTAATGCAATGAGGTCACTGTAGCATCACCACGGATGGTGAACCGTTCAAGTGACACCCATGCTGTTCACAATTTTTTCACACTATCTTTTAGTTTCATGTTGCTCAATAAAAGTTTAGGCTCCTCTGAGTATGGCTTACAGAATAAATTTTCTGTAAATGTACAATGTGTCACCATGTGTAGCACATGGCAGTGCCACCATCATTGATGATGCTGAATGGTTTCCGCGAGTAAAGTACATGCAGAAACTGACTACTTACGAATTCGTTGAAGCTATTCGGCGGCAGCGATGCTTCTGAGGAATCGGTAGTAAAAAACTAAAGACGCTGCAGATACCAGAAAAACGCTGTTTTCGGCCACCATGTCGCCCTCGGATAGCCCGAATCCAGGTGACAGGTCTCTTATGACCGATCAATGAGTTTTGCCCAACTCAGGGTTGTTTTTCGAGGGTAACAAAGGACGCCACTTAAAGAAATTAAAGCAACGCGGCTTGGTGAGAAACATCTGGGACATTTGGAAACTATTCTATGTAGAAAAATCCCAGGAAATAATAAATTTATCACAGAAGCAGCTTGCAGGTTTTCACAAATGTAGGTTTTTAAGTGAGGAATGTTTTCTGGATTTGGAACTTTATAATGCACCAAGTTTTTCGATTGGAAGTCCAATCTGCTGTTTTTTAACTGAGAAAGACCACGCTTTTACTCATTTTTATGTTAACGTGTACACAGAGGTGCTTATACACAAATGATTGTTCTTGTGAAATTAAAGAATAAAGATTAAATTTAAAGGTCAATCAAAAAGCTCTGGGTTACTATTGTCATTTATTGTCATGGATGTTTGAAGGGTATAGTCACAAACACAAAAAGTGAATGCAAGCGTCAAATACGAAAGGGTAACAGGACAATATGACTTGAAAGCGAGAAATGTCTCACTCGAACTCATGTCACTAACAGTTCCAGTCAGATGAGATAAATCCCAACGTAAGTAAAAATTTGCCATGGAAACACGCGTCTAAAGACCAGCAACCGATGAAAGGGCAAACAATTTTGAATGTTCTTCAAGGCGCCGTAAGTGCCAGCACAATCAAGATTCGCACATTAGGCACAAAGTGTCCGTCCTACTGGGTCTGGTTTGAGATTAGATGGCTAGAATGTACATTCAATGCCATGTGCCACGCACAAAAGTGTCACATGTTGTATGCAAGCTGCACAAACCAATGCACATATAATTCTTTGTCTATCAAATCTGACGGATATTTGGTCGATGGTTTCATATTAGAAAGGAGAAATTGTGCGGCACTGTCAGAAACAATATGTGATCTATTTAGTTGTGCTCGACAACTTGTATCCTAGTTTCTTTTTCTAAATGTTTTGGTTAGGTCGAATGCAATTCTAAATCGGCATGACGTAAAGCGAGTCTGTAACGCTTCTATTCGTTAATCTATATTATAAACATAGACAGCAAAACAGCAAACGCCTTGTTCAGACGACCTTTCCAAATATTTCACCGTTCGGACATTCTACGTTGAAACCATTGAACGGAATGAGGCCCGTATGAGCCACTTTTTTTCTGGCTCATTATCCCGTCCTTACAGACGATAATACTTAAGTAGCATATTGCACCAAGGTGCAACTGAAAAAAACTTAATTGTGTGGTCCAGAGACACAGAAAAGCACACTTGCAGGCTGATCCACGTTCCCTTCATTAGCAGAAGTGTTATGTAGGTAGCAAGATTTGCATCAGTAACAAAACCAGTAAACGCCAGAGTAATGTGGAAGTTGGATGTCCTACTTTCTTAGCAAATGGGTGTCACTTCATACGTTAGGCAAACTGAGTTGTTTCCACACCCCTGACTGGTAACCCCAGATGTGACAGAGTGAAAGAACCATGTGACGCGCGCAGGACCAAAATCAACCAAAGTGAATGTCACAAACGAAGCGACATCAGAACGCAAACGATGAATTCATTGGTTTTCCTATGAGCAACAATCCCCTGGTAAGAAATACCACAGTAAAATGCATGATGCATATATTTTGCTGTGTACTTTTATGGTTTTTACTTCTCTTTCAGCCTTTCATGATTTCATCACTGAAGGTAAGGCACCTGCGCAAATGTCAGTCACAAGCATTGGCACCACAAAATAACTACAAAGCAAGCAGGGTTTAAACGTTCCGCCACAAATGTTGATTCTTGTTTTTTGTAGGAGCTTCATTAAGCATCAGGTTAATATAACGTGAATCTACAACCGCTCATCAAAGACGGATTTCTTGACAAGTATCACTATGATCCGCCTAGTCTAGATTTAGTATAGCCAAAACTGGTTTAGGTATGAAATTTTTTTTCATAAATTTAATACAAAACCGGTCATGCAAGTCAACCTCAAAATATGCCGCATAAACCCATGAAGTGCACATCTGATTCGTATTTTATCGGCGCAGCGAAACTAAACATTCCTCGTCCAGGTTCGGGCAAATTATTTGACTGTATTTTTATCGTTGTTCGCGATATAACAGAATAGCACTGCTATTTTGAACCGCTAATTTGTGGTGACATTACTAGAACCATCGTATTTATTATTTCTAACGGTTTTGAAATAATTACCTCTCATTTATGTTTTAATCAAAGCATATAACTCATTTTCGCTCCACACAGCAATTTCGTACTTGGAGCTACGTAAGTTTTTCTATCCATGGAAAGTTTAGTGCGCAAAGTTGCAAGATATCAGTTCTTTTTAAATTGTATCTAGTCTTTATTGGAGCAAAGAACAAATGGACGAAGGAGCAATCAAAATAATTACCTATGTAGCCTAAATTCATAGAATAAACTTTTGTAGGTTCATTCAGTAACACTTACCTTAATAACCTGTTGGGCCTGACGTTTAAGTGTGTCTGCTTTACCACAAGCTATTAGGCAAAAAATGACGTTTTGTGTGCAGAAGGATCGTGTTATATTCATTTATATTCACACCACTCTAGTTTGAACGGTCGTCCTCCTGTTCTGGCATGATAATTCCCATGATCCCACACCAGAGGGAAGCACTGGACTCGGGTTTCGCTCTTACTAGTGCTCATCAGCAGTGCACACTTAAAGGGCGTACCGGGATTTGAACGCGGACATCTGAAATGCGAGGCGAGCGTGTAACCACTAGTTCACCAAAAATCGTGTTTTAACTTATAACTTCGTTGTAAACTCAGTGCACGTTGATGGATCAAAAATGATCTAGGGATGCCTTATCATTCGATATATGTATCGCTCGCAAGAGCCTGCAGATCAATGTAGAATTGCGTAACAATTTCGCTCATTTGTGAACGTATGTTTGCATTGGCAGTAGGCAGATTACGAGGTGATGGGTTTGGAGTTGTGAAGGATTTAGTGCTCAGCTTCATACAAATGCACGGAACATTAAGTCTTCCGATGCATTTCTATTCCTTGACTACAAAAGTTTTCCGATTTTGCGCTAGAACATCTCTATGGAATAGATTGACCGTTATCTCTGTGTGAGAAACACATAGGCACTTCAAGTCAATATCTATTCTTGAGTATGCAGTTAAACCTCGTCATGTAACTGAAAGTTATCTTTCACACTTCACTTTCGGCGTTCACCTGGTTTGCCTCTATGGAAGAATTGTAGGCGCGGTTTACCTCACAGCCTTCTTTAGCCAGGTTATTATTGAATGACTCCCAGCAATAGGTTTTTCAGTAAAGGAAGTAAATTACCGTTTTCAAAGTTACTTCTCCATGATTTAACAAAATGTACGTGTCCAGGACGCTGCTGTAACTGGTTACTTTAAACATTTGTGGCATACAACCTATTCAACACCTTTGGCAGACACAACTGAAGACCTCAAATTAGCCACCAGAATGCGTTTCCTGGACAAAAATTCGTTGAGTTGGCGGGTTCTTGTTTTCATAAATCAAGAGAGTATGACTGCAGTACGGTTATACTGGCGCAACTGGAGGAACGCGGTGCTATGGGTCAAGAAATGCGTGCAAACACATGGGAAAATGCTACGTGAAGTGTGTAACCATTCTTGTTCCAAAGCCAAACTAGTCACACTACTATGTACAAGTATTAGTGCACAGGTGATGATAGTCATAATACAAATCAGCAGGTGAATGTGCACTAATAGTTTTTAACATGGTTGCGACACGCATAAAATAAATACAATGTGAAATTGGAGCAAGTCAAAAAGGGAACTTATCGTATATGAGAGTCCCTTGGTGGAAGTCCGGACGGCGGAAACGTGTTTTTCGCCGCAGTTCAACTGCTACACGTACTCCATGGTTGTCCGTGGACTTGTGGAGAGGTTGACGCCCTGCTCCCTGTGCGTGCGCGAGTCTGTGTGTCTTGACTGGGTTCGGTTTGCCTTTATGTAGGTCCCAGTGCGTATACGTGGGCGCGTCGGCACATGAGTGGTTGCTACGCTGACTAGGCGGTGCAGACAATCGATGCCCGATGAGCCGGCTTAATGCGACGTGTTTGTGCGTATGAGAAAAAAGACAAGCCTCGCGATCCAGTGAGCGACCGTGAGTTGAGCAGTCAAGTATGTGGGTGACGGCGTCGCTACACAAGTAGCTGAACAAGAAATCTGATTCGAAATTATTACACGAAAAGTCTTCTCTACCTCACGAGAGTTCCATATTTAATGAAGGCATTTGCACAAGGCGAGTGAATCTTTGGATGTCAGTTTCATGCTATACAACTCTTCTGGGCTACATGTGAACCACATCAAACCATTTTATAGCCAAAACTGCGAGTAAGTGTAACTTGTATGATACCTGGTCAAAAATGATAAATTACTTGAATAACTGTGCCAGATACACATCCGCGTAAGTCGATGTGTAGGTAACTAACACGACGAAATCTCCGTGTTGAAGGTAGTTTCTTTAGATAGCTTGTGTTATAGTTTGAAAAACGCACCAATCCTTGAAACTTCAGAATAAAGGTTCTTATCCAGAACATGGCTATCCCAGTTACGGACGTTTAAGCACGCTTTAGTCTACACCACAAAACCGACTTAAGCTAACGTGAATTCTAGTTAATATGGCAGAAAATCCGAACAAATGGCACTATAATGCATTGAGACCAACTGTGACCGGAAATGCTTTATTGGGTTCTGAACAATTTCTCCATCACCTCGCTATTCCGTTCGTGAAAGAAGAATATTTTATCGCAGAATCTTGGGTAAATTCAAGAAATTTATGAGACTGATGTGCCAGAAATCTGCGTCTTTACCGTTCTTTGAAGTTTATTGGACCATCACCAATGTATTTGCCATTTAAAATACCCTTGCAGTAAAAGTGCAACAAATGCCACTTATCGCACGGAATAAACTGAAAGCCTACTGTTACGCATGGTGTTGGTGGCAGCATCAAAAGCTTAAACCTGAGGGTTAAGGAAATTATAACATATTGCAGTGAATTTGATTCTATTGCTCGAACGAATATTATGTCAACTTTTAATCTCCAAAATCGCCATATTTCATCAAGATTTGGATGCAAAATTTGGTTTGTCTAACCATAGCTTAAGTTGTTGTAAGAGCGAACAAACTTCAGACGAACTAATGCAGGTAGGAAAAGACTTTCCACTGGGCAAAGTACCTAAAATGCTACTGCCTCATGATGTATATATTTTCCAGAGGTTTTTATTATCCGAACTCAATAAATTATTTCGTCTTTTAATGCCAATACTTACTATTCTGTATATGTTAGTCAACGGTGTGGAAGATTCAGGCGAAAGACTGCTTAACAGCATTGCATGGAGGTCTACTCCGAGCGACCTTGGAATTTCTCTGCTCACCCTAACTAATTGATGTTTAAAAGATCACTGATTAAGTGCACGGATGACTCATTCCATTCCAGGTGGCTGCACAATCACGTAAGTTTTCATGTAAATCTCCTGCAATTAACACTCTTTTTCTGCTGTCGAAGTCCACCTGTCGCATTGAATGGAAATAATTATCTGTTCGCTTTAAGACAGCTCCGCTGAATGTGTTTTAAATGTCCACAAATAAGTCATCCGCATGCAGTGAATTCAATTGACAGCGTTCCACGTGGACCACACCAAACAAAAGCGGATAGAAGCCGGTAACGTCACAGCAAACCCCGGTACTACCAACAACAAATAAAAATGGCGCACAAACGTATGCCTGAAGTAGATGCCTAGTTCTCTGTTTTCTTAACGTTCCAAGGCTCGTATACATTTAAAAATGTGTTTACTCCGTTTGCCAGGTGCTTGCGCAGCTTTTGTTACAATCGAAATTATGTCCCGTTTAGAACTACCAAGTGACTGAAGGATAATAGGAAATTCTTGCGGTACTTCTCATACTGTTTTCAGCTACTTGACAAAATCTCCCGCAATTATCGGGTCTTACGAGATTGCGATAAACTTAGTGATAGAAAACCAGTGGTTAACGTTGCTGGCCATTTAACCCTTCATTCCGGTCCACGAAGGCTTGCTACCAAAGCACACTGTTTGGCTGAAGTGCGCTTATTATCAAAAACCTAAGTCTTGAAACATGCCAGTATGAGTTATGAAAGTTGCACTGCATGCTTCATTTGCATGAGAGAGACAGACGGCCCTTGTCCTGTTGCTTTATATCAATATCCTCCATGCATGTCCGGTTACTTGATGTGTTTGGTACGTTTACCCTAAATCCAAGAAATGGGCGGGTTTTGCCCTTTCGTCATAAACGTCGGATCCAATGATACAAATAGTAAATGTTTGACGTGCGATACAAAACAGCAGAAACATCATGTTTCCGTCGTATTCTCCTTGTACCATGTTGTGCTTAACGGAACATTTGACTCTCCGAGTTAAGTCACTCAAGTTTATTTTGGATACTGCTCAGTTTTCGAAAGTTTTCGGTATTTATGCGCTTATGAATACCATAACGTAAAGCTCTCAAAAGTCTTTAAAGATGGCTTGAGATGGCTTATTATCGCCTATTGCTTTCGTCTATGCTTGCGTTACCCGAATGCGTTCACGAATACTTAAGATCAGTGTGCCTGGCACCTCGAATGATATTCTACAAACAGTCAAAATCTTCAAAGACTTTCTTATTTACGGTACTTTTCAAAACACGTTTTATGACCACAGTTCGTTTTTCTCGCACACTGCCATGCAAAAACAGAGGGTAAAGGAAACCTACACAATGTACGTAATTTACCCAGATTGCAGAATGAAACATGTCAAGCAATCGGATATGTGCAGTCTGTTAAATTTTCTTATTAAGCTACTCTTCTGTTACATATTATTGATCTATCTAAACGTCATTTTTAGTAAAATATGTGTGAAATAAGAAAAAATTCAACGGTCAAGAAATTAACTAATTTTCTCTTCCTTGAAATAAGATTAAATTTGCAAATTTCTACATCAGCTGTCAGATTTCCTGGCACATCTTCGGCCATAGATGTTTTAGCCCACTACTACGGAAGTCAAACAAAAGTTACAGGTTTGAAATCATCAAGTGTGGAGGGAGAACAGTTTTCCAAAAGGTGGAAAAGTCTGAAATCCTCCTATTGGTCCTGTTTATTAGTAAAATGAAACAATTTTGTTTCAGAATACAAGGACCTTGAAGAGGGTGAGTTTCTACATCAATTAATCTTGCTACTACGTAGGATCACACGGTGTGTTGCTAGCACATGAATGGGTAGATAAAATTACTTTTACGGTTTTCATCAGTGACTAACTGGCACGCCCAAATGAACAGCCAGGTGTTTTTCTTTATAATCCTTGTTATTTAGCTTATCATTAAGAAGTACATTGTGATGGTATTATCCACTGCATTCTAAAGAAACGTGTGGCTAAACAAACAAGTTGTAAACGGTCAGACAACAAAATAGGGCGAATGAGTATCTCTTAATAAACCAGGGAAAGTAAATTAAGGTATAAAGAAGGTATGCACCTAAGCGACCACGTTCATGGAACGCAGACAGGACTGCAACGCACAGTATAAAAGGACCAATCAGGTCATCGGCTAAGTACACTACCCAAGAAGTAGTAAATGTAGAGAATGCAAAACAGAATACCAAATAGGAGACAAGGAATTTTACAAAATTACGAAAAACCCTTACCTTGTTTTTATGCGCATTTGGAAGTTAGTAAACTGAGCGAGCCAGGTGGATGTGCTGTCTAAACCACGGAATGAAGGCACCTAAAATATTGCCAGCTACTTTTATTTGAGGTTTCGTCCTTGAGTCACGACAAGTTTGTTAAAATTCCGAGATGGACTGTATAGCTGTTTTAGCGTTCCGCAACTCGAGAAATTCTAGAAGGTTTCATGTCCGCGATCTTCGGATTTAGTTCAACCGCTCGCCTATGAAAGGATAATCAGCGGTCTGCCGAATACTGCTTTGTCCCGAATATATCCTCAGTTAGTCATCACCCACCATCAATTAATCGATCCATTGGATCACCTTGGAGTTTTTCGTGATGCGTCCTGTCGCAGATTTCAAACAGGTTCAAAACGGCTGCACGATTCTTCTTGGCATGAAGTAGCTCCACCAAAAAGAAAATGCCTCAATGAAAGTTTACAAACATTTACATGAAAAACTGGTTTTTCGTCTTTGACAAAAGGGCACCAAACTTATGGCTAACGTAACAATCATAAAAATGAATCATTCATTGTACCTGATGATTGAACTGTACCACTGTAAAAACACAAGACTACACGGTAAAATCGGTGACCTATGTTCAAGATTTGGTTGGTTTCAGAACTGTATAAGATAAACTCACCTATTTTACGCATAGGTCAAACATGCGGGACTGATGGGTGGACTGGTGTTGCAACCTTCGAAATAATACCTATCCAGATCATAACTTCTAGGTTGAGGACAAAAGCTGTTTCTTCACTTTTGCTTAAAACCAGAGAGATGTAAAATACACTGTGATGAGAACGACAACCATGGCCTTAAAATTAGTTCCATAGAAATTGTTTCGCTAATGATATGAGCAGACTCTTTAAAATTTGGAAACAAATACTACGAACTTTGTTGGGCAAGGTCAATTCAAGAGATGCGCCACAGACTTACTGGGACAAGACCCGGACACACAAAAATTTCGTTGAGGAAACATGAATAAAATAAATGCTTACCAGCCTTTGGATGTCAAGACAGCTGATATGTTCTCGCAAAAATAGCACTTCCACGATCCAATAATACTGAGCTCTATTCTATCTGAAACGTGGCCTCCAGAGACCCTGTTTGTTCTTTAGCTATCAGTGAAAAATTCATGCACCTATATGAAACTTCTACTCGAATTTCAGCGGCACAATTGTTGGTGGAGGAAAGTAAGTTTTCACTGTTACAACAATTAGATTTCTTCTGTATATTTTCATGAAAAATGTAATGATAGTTCATGATTCCACTGCAGCAAGCGCGGCAATATGGAGTTCCAATTTTGGGGATTTGCGGGATAGGAAAGTTGTACATAGTCACACCACTCCCGTTTGAAAGGCCGTGTTCCCGTTCTGGCATAATTATTCGGGTGAGTCCACACCAAAGGGAAGCACTGAACTCGAGTTTCGCTCTTATTAGAGCTTATCAGCAGTGCATATCCAAAGGCCGTGCTGGTATTTGAACCCAAGATATCTGACAAGCGAAGCGAGCGTGTAACAACTACTCCACCAACACGCGTTGGACGCATCTGAATTTACAGGTCTGAACAGGCGAACGTGATCACAATTGAGCGATGTGATTCGAGTTACCGACTCATCGGTCGACGACCCAGTTGTTGTTGTATTTTGACATAAAAAGTGGGTGAGCAGGCTTGTACTTTCTCAAATTTCTTGGGAATTTATAAAGCGCTGCATAAGATTCAAAAGAAGTCTATACGCCAAAGTGATTAAAATCAAAATATTACTTGATTCTTGTTGCATTTTCACTTGAGGAAGAAAATACCAGTAACATCATTTGTTCGGCTTAGTACGACACAAAAAACGAAGTACAAGGAATTCCCTGGATTTACGTTCCAGAAGCAGTGCCCCCGCAAATTTGTGGGCTATTCATCTTAACCTCCAATGGTGCACAATTCGTCCTTTGGGATTCTGAGTCATCCTCTCCAGCCTTACAATTAAAACCGAGCTGATTTATAAGAAAATTCACTTTGTTCTTCTATATGAAGCAACAAACAGTTTGCAAAATATTAGGCCAAAATAACAAGTGCCTGCAATTGAGAAAGGTGCAGAAGTGTTCAACAAAACAAAACAGCACAAGAATGCAAAACGTGTGGATATAAAATGTTCACAGAAGACCAACGAACACCTGCAAACGATAAGATGGAAGGCCGTCATTCGGCCGATCACTCTATCTAAATTTTGTGTACTTATTTTAAAAGGTGCCAAATATCTTGAAGACGGTAAGCCATATTTCGGCGTATTTTAAATAATAATACCAAACTGTATATGCAATTGTATGTGACGAAAGTTAGCATAAGTATAGGTTTTTTTATGGATAGCTCCAAATTACTGACGCAGGCGAACAAACCATCAAATCAATGTTTCATGCCTCACCACTTGGCCCTAAACTACGCGTCGATAACAATTTATTATTTTTATTGTAACTCTCGTTTAGTTCAGAATTTACTGTGCCAAATTTCGTCAATCTATCCCGTTTTTGAGTCTCCAATTTGTAAAAGAATCTGGTAAACCGCTCCAAAGCCCAGCGTGTTTGGACACTAAATGAATGCAGCTGCGGCACCTGCAATTAATAACTCAGAGCGTTAAACATATTGGCACATATAAGATGGTCAATCTCATGGTTGATTTTCGGAACTCAGCAGACTGTCCTAATGTTGCTTATATAAACTAAAAATGTCATGTAATCCAAAAGCGTCTACTGGCTATTTTTATCGTGCTTATTCTTAGCTGAATGTTCACAAGATTAGCAAAAGATCATCAAGTGTGGAGGGAGAACAGTTTTCCAAAAGGTGGAAAAGTCTGAAATCCTCCTATTGGTCCTGTTTATTAGTAAAATGAAACAATTTTGTTTCAGAATACAAGGACCTTGAAGAGGGTGAGTTTCTACATCAATTAATCTTGCTACTACGTAGGATCACACGGTGTGTTGCTAGCACATGAATGGGTAGATAAAATTACTTTTACGGTTTTCATCAGTGACTAACTGGCACGCCCAAATGAACAGCCAGGTGTTTTTCTTTATAATCCTTGTTATTTAGCTTATCATTAAGAAGTACATTGTGATGGTATTATCCACTGCATTCTACAGAAACGTGTGGCTAAACAAACAAGTTGTAAACGGTCAGACAACAAAATAGGGCGAATGAGTATCTCTTAATAAACCAGGGAAAGTAAATTAAGGTATAAAGAAGGTATGCACCTAAGCGACCACGTTCATGGAACGCAGACAGGACTGCAACGCACAGTATAAAAGGACCAATCAGGTCATCGGCTAAGTACACTACCCAAGAAGTAGTAAATGTAGAGAATGCAAAACAGAATACCAAATAGGAGACAAGGAATTTTACAAAATTACGAAAAACCCTTACCTTGTTTTTATGCGCATTTGGAAGTTAGTAAACTGAGCGAGCCAGGTGGATGTGCTGTCTAAACCACGGAATGAAGGCACCTAAAATATTGCCAGCTACTTTTATTTGAGGTTTCGTCCTTGAGTCACGACAAGTTTGTTAAAATTCCGAGATGGACTGTATAGCTGTTTTAGCGTTCCGCAACTCGAGAAATTCTAGAAGGTTTCATGTCCGCGATCTTCGGATTTAGTTCAACCGCTCGCCTATGAAAGGATAATCAGCGGTCTGCCGAATACTGCTTTGTCCCGAATATATCCTCAGTTAGTCATCACCCACCATCAATTAATCGATCCATTGGATCACCTTGGAGTTTTTCGTGATGCGTCCTGTCGCATATTTCAAACAGGTTCAAAACGGCTGCACGATTCTTCTTGGCATGAAGTAGCTCCACCAAAAAGAAAATGCCTCAATGAAAGTTTACAAACATTTACATGAAAAACTGGTTTCTCGTCTTTGACAAAAGGGCACCAAACTTATGGCTAACGTAACAATCATAAAAATGAATCATTCATTGTACCTGATGATTGAACTGTACCACTGTAAAAACACAAGACTACACGGTAAAATCGGTGACCTATGTTCAAGATTTGGTTGGTTTCAGAACTGTATAAGATAAACTCACCTATTTTACGCATAGGTCAAACATGCGGGACTGATGGGTGGACTGGTGTTGCAACCTTCGAAATAATACCTATCCAGATCATAACTTCTAGGTTGAGGACAAAAGCTGTTTCTTCACTTTTGCTTAAAACCAGAGAGATGTAAAATACACTGTGATGAGAACGACAACCATGGCCTTAAAATTAGTTCCATAGAAATTGTTTCGCTAATGATATGAGCAGACTCTTTAAAATTTGGAAACAAATACTACGAACTTTGTTGGGCAAGGTCAATTCAAGAGATGCGCCACAGACTTACTGGGACAAGACCCGGACACACAAAAATTTCGTTGAGGAAACATGAATAAATGCTGAATCTACCAGCCTTTGGATGTCAAGACAGCTGATATGTTCTCGCAAAAATAGCACTTCCACGATCCAATAATACTGAGCTCTATCTGAGTTGAAACGTGGCCTCCAGAGACCCTGTTTGTTCTTTAGCTATCAGTGAAAAATTCATGCACCTATATGAAACTTCTACTCGAATTTCAGCGGCACAATTGTTGGTGGAGGAAAGTAAGTTTTCACTGTTACAACAATTAGATTTCTTCTGTATATTTTCATGAAAAATGTAATGATAGTTCATGATTCCACTGCAGCAAGCGCGGCAATATGGAGTTCCAATTTTGGGGATTTGCGGGATAGGAAAGTTGTACATAGTCACACCACTCCCGTTTGAAAGGCCGTGTTCCCGTTCTGGCATAATTATTCGGGTGAGTCCACACCAAAGGGAAGCACTGAACTCGAGTTTCGCTCTTATTAGAGCTTATCAGCAGTGCATATCCAAAGGCCGTGCTGGTATTTGAACCCAAGATATCTGACAAGCGAAGCGAGCGTGTAACAACTACTCCACCAACACGCGTTGGACGCATCTGAATTTACAGGTCTGAACAGGCGAACGTGATCACAATTGAGCGATGTGATTCGAGTTACCGACTCATCGGTCGACGACCCAGTTGTTGTTGTATTTTGACATAAAAAGTGGGTGAGCAGGCTTGTACTTTCTCAAATTTCTTGGGAATTTATAAAGCGCTGCATAAGATTCAAAAGAAGTCTATACGCCAAAGTGATTAAAATCAAAATATTACTTGATTCTTGTTGCATTTTCACTTGAGGAAGAAAATACCAGTAACATCATTTGTTCGGCTTAGTACGACACAAAAAACGAAGTACAAGGAATTCCCTGGATTTACGTTCCAGAAGCAGTGCCCCCGCAAATTTGTGGGCTATTCATCTTAACCTCCAATGGTGCACAATTCGTCCTTTGGGATTCTGAGTCATCCTCTCCAGCCTTACAATTAAAACCGAGCTGATTTATAAGAAAATTCACTTTGTTCTTCTATATGAAGCAACAAACAGTTTTGCAAAATATAGGCCAAAATAACAAGTGCCTGCAATTGAGAAAGGTGCAGAAGTGTTCAACAAAACAAAACAGCACAAGAATGCAAAACGTGTGGATATAAAATGTTCACAGAAGACCAACGAACACCTGCAAACGATAAGATGGAAGGCCGTCATTCGGCCGATCACTCTATCTAAATTTTGTGTACTTATTTTAAAAGGTGCCAAATATCTTGAAGACGGTAAGCCATATTTCGGCGTATTTTAAATAATAATACCAAACTGTATATGCAATTGTATGTGACGAAAGTTAGCATAAGTATAGGTTTTTTTATGGATAGCTCCAAATTACTGACGCAGGCGAACAAACCATCAAATCAATGTTTCATGCCTCACCACTTGGCCCTAAACTACGCGTCGATAACAATTTATTATTTTTATTGTAACTCTCGATTAAATCATAATTTACTGTGCCAAATTTCGTCAATCTATCCCGTTTTTAAGCCTCGAATTTGTAAAAGAATCCGGTAAACCGCTCCAAAGCCCAGCGCGTTTGGACACTAAATGAATGCAGCTGCGGCACCTGCAATTAATAACTCAGAGCGTTAAACATATTGGCACATATAAGATGGTCAATCTCATGGTTGATTTTCGGAACTCAGCAGACTGTCCTAATGTTGCTTATATAAACTAAAAATGTCATGTAATCCAAAAGCGTCTACTGGCTATTTTTATCGTGCTTATTCTTAGCTGAATGTTCACAAGATTAGCAAAAGTAGCTTACGACGAGTTTGTTTCGTATACTGAACTTTCTAAGTAAAGTGATTTCAGAATACAGGTAGGATTTTTTTCGTTAAAAGTGCATCCCAAGTGTCAGATTTGTTCCCCTATTTGTTACACACCACTCGGTAGCAACTATTAGGGGTTCAGTTTTAGGAATGTCATTTGAGCGAATCCAAGTGTTCATCAAGGGCGTTATCTTAAAAGAGAGGTTTTGAAAGATCTTTGACAAATTCTCATTCTAAGGTCACGTATTCTCTACAGAAGAAATTCGGTCAAGCCTAGTCTATAGGCAAAATCTTTCTTTGCACTGTCTGCTTAATCAGAGACCAATTTCTTTTGTCCTTACCAAGGTTCATGAATGTATACTCTCGGCTCGTTGAAGCAATATACATATATTTAACAATAGATGTGACGGCTGTAACTGGTAGGCGCTATTGTTAGCTATTAACTACAGAAAAACTCCTAGGTTTGGATAAAAAATATGGTTGATTTAGTGCAATNTAACAACCACTCCACCAACGCACGTTGGAGGCATTTAAATTTACAAGTCTGAATAGGCGAACATGTCCACACTTGGGCGATGTGATTGGAGTTCCCGACTCATCGATTGACGACCCAGTTGTTGTTGTATTTTGACATAAAAAGTGGACGATTGGGCTTGGGTACTTTCTCAAATTTCTTGGGAATTTATAAAGCGCTGCATAAGATTCAAAAGAAGTCTATACGCCAAAGTGATTAAAATCAAAATATTACTTGATTCTTGTTGCATTTTCACTGTTAAACACTTCAGGAAGAAAATACCAGTAACATCATTTGTTCGGCTTAGTATGACACAAAAAACGAAGTACAAGGAATTCCTTGGATTTACGTTCCAGAAGCAGTGCCCCCGAAAATTTGCGGAATGTTCATCTCACCACCAGTGGTGCAGAATTCATCCTTTAAGATTCTGAGTCACCTGCAACTGCCTTACAATTAAAATCAAGCTGATTTATAAGAAAACTCACTTTGTTTTTCTATATGAAGCAACAAACAGTTTGCATAATGTTAGGTCAAAATAACAAGTGCCTGCAATTGAGAAAAGTGCTGAAATGTTCAGCGAAACAAAACAGCACGAGAATATAAAAACTGTGGACATAAAATGTTCACAGAAGGGCAACGAACACCTGCAAACGAATAAGATGGAAGGCTGTCATTCGCTTGATCACTCTATCTGAATTTTGTGTACTTATTTTAAAAGGTGCCAAATATCTTGAAGTCGGTAAGCCATATTGCAGCGTATTTGAAATAATAATACCAAACTGTATATGCAATTGTATGTGACGAAAGTTAGCATAAGTTTTTTTAATGGACAGCTCCATATTACTGACGCAGGCGAACAAACCATCAAATCAATGTTCCATGCCTCAGCACTTGGCCCTAAACTACGCATCGATAATAATTTATTATTTTTGATGTAACTCTCGATTAGTTCATAATTTACTGTGCCAAATTTCGTCAATCTATCCCGTTTTTAAGCCTCCAATTTGTAAAAGAATCCGGTAAACCGCTTCAAAGCCCAGCGCGTTTGGACACTAAATGAATGCAGCTGCGGCACCTGCAATTAATAACTCAGAGCGTTAAACATATTGGCACATATAAGATGGTCAATCTCATGGTTGATTTTCGGATTTCAGCAGTAGTAGACTGTCCCAATGTTGCTTATATAAACTAAAAATATAATGTGATCCAAAAGCATCTACTGGCCATTTTTATCGTGTTTATTCTTAGCTAAATGTACACAAGATTAGCGAAGGTAGTTTACGACGAGTTTTTTTCGCATACT
>NW_008751860.1:974129-987397 GCF_000715545.1 Opisthorchis viverrini | reverse complement strand
GTGTCCTCACTATGTTGTTGAGGCCTTCGTCCATTGGTCTTATTTTCCCCTTATTTCATCAAAACAACATGAGGATACTTAATGCACACATATTCCAGGAAACTGCCCAAATGGCCAGGTATGGATATGGACGAAAGCCACAAAAACAAGAGAGTGATACGGAATATTGAAAAGTGCCATTGTCCCAATAGCAGGAAGGTTTTTATTTCTCTGTATTCAGCAAGTAAGGACGTCCTAGCTTTTTTGGTGTCGATCGAGAGGCCCATTATCAGAACGGTTTTTCTGACCAAAGAAAGAGCTGCCGTGATTCAAATCGACCATTCTGCCAAATTCGCAATCTATTCTATGCAGGATTTTTGGAAGGACATTTCAAGTTTAGAAGTGATTGTCGAAGGACGGACTTAGGTACTTTTGACGCAGAATTTTTGGTTAAAATCCACACACTTGAATACGTTTGAAGTCACTACTATTCGACTATTTTAAGTTACTTTATATAAATCTGAATGCTGTATGTAGTGAAAGAATTCCACTATTATCTGTTTGTCTAACCAACGTGTAACTGATGATGTGATCTCGACGGGTGCAATCACCAGCCCTTTATTACTGTTTTCCAAATGGCATTTTCGCCTCAAAGGTCTCTCAAAACAGAACACGTATTTGAACAAATGTTTACCTACTTAGCAAACCTAGCAGCACGCATTGGTTTGCGGAGGACCAACATGTTGACAGTACATCAGGTATAAGGCAAAGTTTGGGGAAACAAACCAACATTTCAGTTGACGAAATCGTCCTTCAAAGATGATCTTCTCAAATGAACATATACCTCAGCATTTATCACCCTAGTAGTGCTTTCATTACACAATATATGCCTTCGATTGGGTAGCAGTGTCTTTCCCCAAAGAGTTTTTGCAATGCAACTGTACTATCCTGTGCTAAGGATGTGATCCCAAAGCGAGTAATTGATTAATTGGCACAAACGCACGATCTAGTTGTCCTATCTGGCAGGTGACGTTTAGTCTAATTCACCGATGGACGGTCAGTAATAATTGCGGCCAAACCGAATTCCACGAAATTCACCTGCGTTTGTTCAGTAGTCGCAACTGACCAGCCAGCGATATATTGAATTGGACGTGGGCAGACAGTATAGATGGTTGGATCGGGGTTTTATCGAAATTATCAGTAAATCATGAGGGAATTAATAAACGACTTATGGTTAGATTGAAAATTTGCCAGTTAGCAACTCAGGATGACACACGAAGGGAACTGTGGTATCGGACAAATTAAACGGCAAAACTGTTTTCAGTTCAAACTGAGACAAGTTTCCAACTACAAGCCCGGAAATGAATGTGAACAAATCGTCTATAGAGAATTGTTGAGGTAGAGTCGAATTTTTATAAAATAGGACAGTTCAGTCATGAAACTTATGCAGTCACCGAGGAATAGGGAATAATCCAAAACTCCCAAGCAAATCGTTTATGAATGTTTCTTCTGAGCAGCTTTGTAGTCGGAATGGTGGCTAAGCATAACGAGGATAACACATTTAGCTTGCTTTAGGAATGCGATCTGGCGTTCGATTCATGAAAATCTAAAATTGTAAATATTGTCACCAAAATTGGAGGATGATAAAGTACATGAAGGAAAGATACAGAGGTGCTGTTTATCAAGTGCAGCCTGGGTGTATACATGTGGCAACATTCCTCCCACAATTTCCTGGTTTCCTTTGCGCGGACGAAGAATGAAGTGATTTGACCAGTCCTATGCGTTGGCATGCGCGTCATTCATATATTTTGCAATCAAATCAATCAGAACGGGGAGCAATCACGAACATTGTGCAGTTGAGTAGCAAATGCACCAAGGTACAAACGATGTGAATACACAAAAATTTGAAGTGGTCTCTTGTACTGCGATTTTAAATTGCAGTATTATCTTAGCTTTTGAGCAAATATCTGAAGTCAACATGTAACGGCAAAGGTCTTACTGGCGGCGCTTTGTGGGTTCCCAACGATGACTAAATTCCGGGGAGTCGCTGATCTTTTTTCAGTTGCTCATCATACAATGGTGCATTTGCCGTGTTAACCACGTGGAATTGGGTCTGATCGTCGAGACCAATGTAAGCTGGGGACAAGTGGACTATAATTCGTGGTAAACCGTTTTAGCTAAGGAGACTTTAGTGACCAGTCACGTCAAGTCCACTGAACACACGAGAGAATCTTTCATCCGTAGATCTTTATGTGGCCCACGGATAGAAATATACAACATAGGGTGTATTTATACACTTGTGGTACAAATCGTAACTGTAAACGCGTAAGTTTTGTAAGATTTAAGCTTGGCAAATGATAGAGGCATGCTGCCGTGTTTCCTGAAAAAGGCCTTGCTTGGAGAACACTCTGGAAGACCCACAGTCGCACAAAAATTAACGTGCTTTACCGCACGAATTCGCAAGTTCACCTAGGCAAAAAACACTTGATTTTCACAGTTGTGCATTTCTATGCTGATTGAACGTTTCGACGTATAAACTGAGGTGATGTTTTTTTTCATTTTTCCCGAAACTGCGACATTTTCAAAAAACACTTTTGAACTGCAGGAGCATGGTCGGAAGAAGGATGGGAGGGACCTGTTTTCCATGGGTGCATGTTGTTATCCTCTGAGAGTTTATTATTCTCAGCATGCTATTGATGAGTATTTTGAAAAATCGAGTAGTACCGTTGCTGCTTTTTAACTCTTGATAGACATTTTACGGCAATGACCTGCATTCTAGTTTCCAGTTTGTATTTTTTCCTCGGTCTTTCAGTAATTCATTTTGTCCACAAATCGGCACCCCTGGAGCGTTTCAGCAAATATTCCTGATATCTTTCACACTTTTAGCGCGCTGATCAAATGGCGTGTTGGCTTGATAGCCTCTGAAATTTCTTCCTGGTCTAAGTTGAAATGAAGGAATTAGCCCATCGTCAAGTTTGAAAGGTAACCTCAGTCATTTGAGTATCGGTGATATTATGACAGGTTGGCCCAGGAGTGACACCAAAACATATTCAGCTCCAGCAAACCAAAACTAACAAAGAGCGGTGTTTACAAACGTTTATCCAGACCGGGGAATATCTCTGGTCCCCGACTAAGGAAAACGATTTTGTGATGTCGTTTAAGCTCACAAGTTTCAGCAAAATTGTATTTTGGTTGTTGAGTGCACTAATGTGTTATGACGTCATTTTTGATACGCGTGACAATACGCGCGTTTGCACGATTACGTCACGTCATATAGTGACTAAAGAGCACTAAACGCGATTTCTCAACCATAGTGGATTTCGATGTGTGGAATAATTGATTCGCGTGTTGAATCTTATGTAAGCAACGGTGCGATATGCAGGATGAAATTCGAAATCATCCCTAATTAGATAGGTAACAATGCGCAAATTCAAGGAGCCGTAACCGTTTTCAGAGAGCTTGTAACGGCACGCTCTGTGAAACCCAACTTTGTGTTTACTGATCTGAATGTGGTCTCGTTATTGTGATACAGGTAGTTAGACTAAGGTGTATTTCAGGCACTAAAAAACAGGAATCTCAGCTGTGAATTCCAACATTTTAACCGTGGGCAACCTCTCAATCGACTCCATATAAACTAAATGGAACCGTCACATCACAGACGTTAACATATACTTTGGACTAACACTGACCGTGGAAGATTTCTGATCCAAAACAAAGCTCGAAAGACCGAAGTGATTTGTGTCTAGCGAGAATGAAATGATTGCATTGAACGGATTCACATCGGTCGCCTGTGTACCATAATAGCTGAAAAGCTGATATTCTTGCGTCCTCTTCCACAGCCGATATCAAGTCACTCAGCTCTCCACTTGGGTGGGGTGCACTCATTTTTATTATGTTCAAGCACTAGAAGGCTAGAAAACTGTGAGTTCTCCACTGAACTGCGTCATATGCTTATCATCACTGCGTCACACTTTGTAATAGTCAAATGTCATTGACAAGATAGATTCGCCTATATCTTAAGTGTGTGCAAATAAGCCGTCACGAAGATTCTCTCCGCACACTGTTGTCACACAACGGCGCACCCAACCAAATACTACTTTATCCTACAAAAAGATACTGGACTGCAGAAAAATCAATATGTGCTATATTTTAAGATTGGTAGGCTTATACACAAGTAACGCAAACGTCTGACAGATCTGCAAGCATTTGTAACTACAGAGAGCACACCATTTTGAAGTTAGAAAACATTTCTAACTTTTCCGCGCCATTTACTCATAAAAACACCTAGCTGACATCCTCAAATATAATTGCTTAAAGAAGGTGGTCAAAAGCAATCCTGCAATGCTTTATCGAATCTTCGCCTAAAATGCTTCCCCGAATATTGGTTATTTTAATGTTATTGTCTTTCGCACCAAACCGAGGTAAGAGAGAACATTTGTGAGAGCATTTGCATATTTCAGTCGATAACTTAAAATGCTTCACCTGTACAATGTGTCCAACTAATATAACGGAAGGTGCACCCGGCGTTGACGTTGAGGATTGTGATGAAACATGTGTGGTGAGTGTTTTTCAGACACACCAAGAATTAGATTATCATTAACATTTTTGATGAAGAAAGTCGGTTGGGGTTGTCAAATGTCTGTGAGTAAGAAAATGCTTACCGCTGTACTCCGTAGGTATAATATTCCTCAGGTATATACAAATATTATGTATATATAAATTGCGGGTTGTGACAAGTCTGGCCGTAAAACCATAAGTGGGCCCACTACGTAAGTCTATTAGTTGCGAGGAATAGCGGCGGTTAAACTTGCACCATTTCCAACGACATTCAGGATTATATTCGAAAAAAATACTCAAAAATACATGTGTTCTGCAGACTCTCCATTAAGGCATGAAAGTTGAATTTGAATTTTCTTCATCTCCCTTGATTTTTATGGAGAAGTTGGAAAAGTCTTGACATGGAGAATCTCACACAGTTTGAAATCTGATCGACAATCTAAGGCAGGGTCTAGAGAAAATTGTACTTATTTTAGAGTAAATCACAAACACATACAAAACTGCCTTGGCATAGTATAATGCAAAGTACGCCGAACATTCGGGAGTTTGGTGACGAATATTTTTAAACACAGTGCTTATAGAGAAGCAACTCGGATCCCTTCTATGTCCGTTTCTGAATTCAGACGGGGATAGCCGAGCGGAAACAAATAAATAAATGGCATGATTTCGTAAGCCCAGTGATTATTTATAGGCGCATAATGTGCTCTATTGTACACGGAGTACTATCCGTTGCGCAATTTATGAGAAGAATTTTAGCTCTATCAAAGTTTATTTGTGCAAATATTTGGCATTACTAAAGCTGAACATATTTTCATCACTGGCGCAATTCAAGAGGTTGTGCTTGCTCGTTTATGTTTTCTAATGAAATAGTGACGATGGCCTGAACTCGATTGAGACGATATTGTTTTTGATGTCAAATAAATAACAATTTATGGGCAGATAATACGGCAACCGAAGACATCACTTTTCAGAATGCTTGGGTTTGTACTCTCTATGTACGATAATCGTATTCTATGACCTCTTGCAGGTAACTAATTCCCCTCGTTCGTAATTTTTATATCCGTATTATAACCACGGTTTGCGTTACATTCGATCGGGTTGGTCAGTCGTGAAGCTTCAGATTTTTGAGTCAAGCATATAAAGTTTAGCCGTATTGCCAAATTTTGATATGCTAATCATGGAACATATTCCGAACATGACGCAAATGAATATCGGTCTTATCTAGATTAACCCAATGCTGTCTACTTCACACAAATCGATGTTCCGCAATTTGCCGGAGACTAGCGCCTACGATAATGCAACGGTTATTTGCTTTCTTAGTTTGTGTACAGCAGTCTGCGTGCAAGCCTAGCGATCGCCTCCTTAATTGATCAAATTCTGCGAGCTTGGGAGAAGCGGACTTTGTGCACTTAAAAAGGCAAGCTCATGACGCCAGGAAACATGCTCAGTCACTTTTAGACAATCATATTCGGGGGCGCAAACTGCATGTAGTGTTTGTTGGTACACAATCCTTTGCGGCTTTTCGCACTTAAGGGATGACCCTATTATTGCCTGTTCCTACTGCGTATGTATAAATATATACTTGGAAGCACCCTAGGCAGTTAAATATGACTGTCTATTTTACAATAGTTGCTGTCTAGCGGAATTCGATTTTATGCTCTTGAATTGAAAGGTTGGGTTTACACTACAATTTGGGTAATACCTACTGGCTAACAATCAGTAGTCACCCCAAGCAACGTTAGAACGGATACCAAGCAAAGTAAAATAGATACGGCAGGGTTGGGTCTTCAAAATGATATGTAGTGAATGCGTGGGTAAAATTTCTGAAGGTCAGATCACTGGGCTGTTCGATGGACAGTTTCATGCTGCCTTTTTTCTTTTCTTCTCTGTCTGTGGTACCGCGGGTCTTACACACGTTAAACGTGGACTCCTTTTGTCATCAGACAAGATAATCGAACGCTATCCTCATCCGGTAATGCGTGCGCAATTTTTTCGTTCAGAAATAAAATTAGAAGAGTCGAAGCCCCTGCAAACATTTTTGGGGGCGGTGATAGAAACGCGTGTTCACTTCCCACAGAGAAAGCAGTTAATCTGCTTTGAAAAGCGCCTTTTTTGGGACATAAGATGTCAACACTGCTGTGCTGACAAAACCTATTTTTCCTTGGTTGGTTACGTATTTTCAGCGATAAATTATAAAGTCACGTGCCATCAGTATGAACAGTTTTAGACTTTAATTATTTCCGTTCGGAAAGTACTCGTTTGGGATTTAATTCAGTGACCAACATTTACTTTATATGAAATGACGAAACCTGGCAGAACGTCAAAAATCCGGTCACTTAACGTCCGTTCGTTTCCCTCGTAACCTGTATTGTGATGCGGCTTCCAATCCCTTCATTTGATTTTTAGACTTCTATTTTTCTGCTCTAGTTTGTTCGTTCATGAGTTGTGTTGTGCTGAACCTTGGGGTTGTACAACCTATCCAAAAGTGGATAATACTGATGATGCATGCGAGCATTATGTGGTATTCACGTAACTTTGTTTGGCGTCCATTGGAAGGTAGGGTTTATTATGGAACCTGTGGAACTGCTTTGCAGCGTTGACTTCTAATTGCATAATAGTCAGTTATTATCCACGAAAACTCAAGAAGAGGATGTTCAGATTTCAGAAATAAGTTGCACATGATGCGTTTTCTTTCTTCTCCGGTAGTCTGTAAATTTCTAGTCAGTGTTTGATATTAAAAAACTCCGCCGCAGAAGGCTTTGGTGTCGTGACCAGGATGCAGATGAAGATCCTGTAGCCACGAAATTTTGAGGACGGGGATAGACAGACTTTCATGGAAGGCTTTGGGGATGCTGCAGAGGCGGTTGCACTGGAGACCCACCTGGATGAGTTGACGAAAGTGAAGACCCTCGTCCGGAGCCGAGCGAAGGCAACCCTGGATGCGGCCTGAAGGTGCCCTCGGAAGGTGGAATAGGCCACAGCGAAGAGGGCTGTTGCAGCGGAGTTCGACGCACCGGCCGACCGCCAGGAGGCTTCGAGGCGGTTCAAGTTTCCCAGGATGGGAAATGGATTCGATCACACAGTGTTCCTCGTCAGCCTGCGGCAGTATTTGAATCGGGCCTTGCCGGAACTCGACGGAGTTTTGCGCCAGGAGTTGTTGTTTTACCAGTTCGTTAGAGGCGTGCAGCCCTGCGCATGGCGCCCAGTTGGGTTTGGCGAGATCAACTGGGCGGTTGAATGTGGAGGGGCTTGTGCATCTGGCAGAGGAATTGGCTGGGGCGCCACTGGCTACTTTGCGGGCGCAGGAGAAGGTGGATGATTTACCAGTAGAGGCACTGGAGACCGAGGTAGATCACCTAGCCGACCGGGTTGCGGCTATCAAGGCAGAATCCTGGAGGCACACTCGAACGAGCAGTTATAACAAGTGAGGCAACTGGAAAAATGAGCGCTGTCGTACCTGACCACTTGTAATTAATGAGACTTTGTATGACTCCCATTTTACCTGATGGGTTGGCCTTAGCGCGGCCACACAGGCTAAAATACAGGCCGCTATCGAGGTAGACGGGAAGAGGAGGCTGTGCCTCATTGATACAAGAGCAGGATATCACCGAGTGGGCGAAGAAACGAAGGGGAATGGAAACCTGTGAGTGCAATGGGCGGATACCGACAGGAAATTGGCGCATTTTCAATGCGCTTGACGTGCCCGGGCTACAGGTTGGTGCATCACAACTTCCTAACCAGCCAAGACATACAGCAGGTGAGGGGACGAAGGTTACCCAAGCACTGCTATGAGCAGAAGTGCTGAACTATTGAGGGAGAATGTTTAGCCATCGTTTGGTCCCTAAATAAGTGGACGAATATTTCATGTCGGAACCGGTCACAAACCCCTGGAGTGGATCAGGGTCACGCGAAAAGCTCGCACGCTGAGCACTTCGGTTGCAAGAGTACGACTTCACGATCCAGCACGTGCCAGGGAAGGAGAACCACTTGGCTGATTGGCTGTCAAAACCAGAGGTTGAAGATGAGGCCTCCAGGATCATGATTGCGGTCGATAGTGTCGTCGTCAAGCTGGATCCCGAAAGTTAGGTGCAACTCCAGCGACATTGTCCTGTGTTAAGAAAAGTTGCAGCCACCTTGTTGGATGGAAGGAGTATTAAAAACGGAGAGGGAGACAGGGAATTGGAAACGTTCCAGAGTCACTTTGATCGGTTGAGTCTGAATGAAGCTGGCATAATTTCATGGAACGCCACCCATTCTGATGTTGTGCTGCCATGATACCTTGCGTCATGAGACGGAAGCTCATCGTCGAATGGCACGAGATGGCACACACAGGATGCACCAAGACGTATGACTCACTTCGGTAGTGGCCCTACCGACACGGGATGAGAAGTGACGTGATGGATTATGTGGTGTCCTGTAAGCGGTGCCCACTGACAGGGGCAACCCATCCCGTGGAACACATTCCTATCTCAGAAATCAGCGAGTTATGGTCGTTGACGTCATGGGCCCCTTTCCGGTGACAACCAACGGAAATCAATATATGGTGATAAGCATAGGACACCCGTTGCTGTGGGTCAAGGCGGCAGCCGCGTCAAATCACCGGGCAACGACGATCAGCGGGGCGGTATTGCATCACATTGTGGCCAATAATGATCCCAAAGTATCAGGGTGTTTTGCTCTTAGAGCGAAGAGTCTAGGAGTTGCTTGTTGAGGTTAGGCAATTTGCTTGGCCCTGGGGGAGCTAAAAGAGACAAGGAGGAAAGCGCGAAATCTTGACCGCTGTTGAGGAAAGGATCAGGTGGAAAACGGGGAGTGGAAAGGCGCGACCATTTAGCATGGGCGCGAAGACCACGTAAAAGGATCATCAAAATTTCGGAAGGAGTGAACTGTGGTCGCGGAAGCTGGGCAGTCGATGGCAAGAGCCATTTGTCGTTACCGACCGTCGGGGGGACGTTTATACAATTCTAAACGGTCGATGGTCGAAAAGAGTAAATTGGACTCAGCCTCGGCAGGAAGAATGATACGCCCGAAGTACCGCCAAATAGACCAACTGCTGGGGCCAACCTAAAGGAGGTTAATGAAAATTGGTGGCATGCAAGCGACCTTTAAATGTAAAGGTGAGTGGGCGTGGATAACACTGATGAAGCATGTGAGTAGTATGTGGGTTCTCGTAACTCCGCCTTTATCTAATGGAAGTTGGGATTTAATAAAGAATTTGTAGAACTACATATTGTAGATATTGTTGTTGAATGTAGGTAGCTCGATTGTGCTGCTTTATTTTTGGTCTGTTCGTCGAGCTTTGAAGTTGGATTGCGAACGTTTCATCACCAGTCGAGGTGACATCGTCAGTGCAGAATTGAGTGGGTGAATTTCTCCTCTTTTGCCCGTGACTATATAGCTTCTAAACAGTATCTGGTAGTTCCGGAAACGGTCTTTTCGTATTTTGATTGGTCTTCTGTGAATCTGACGTGGTCTCGATCTCCTGTGTTTGGTTGGTTCGTTGGGCGCATCCAATTCGGCGGTTCTGTGTGTGGTTGTTCTGTTGTGACTAGACCGTTTTCTTCTTGCTTTGTAGTGTGAGTTTGTTCACTTGATTGGTTGATTCATCGGCCTTCTGTTTTTCGCGATTGTCTTCCTTTGACCCAATTGGTCCATTGGTTGTCATTAGGTTTCTTGGCTCAGGGTCCCGTGACTGTGAGGTTCTTTTGCTCGTAACGGCTGAAAGACTGGGTCAATGTCGATGTGCTTATCGATCGATTTTTGTGTGGAGTTCCACGCCTCGGGAAATACTCGCTCCCGTTTTGTTCTTGCGTGATCAAGTATTTGAACATTGTCCCAACTGAACTTGTGTCCTTTTCTGTCTTCGTGAATCGAGACAAGTGACAGTGGGTGATGTATTCTGCTGGCAAGCTTGTGCTCGTGTATTCTGGTAGCGAGTTTTCTTTCCGTTTGGCCAACATAGTGTTTGTCGCAGTCATTACACTTAAGTTTGTAGACCACGTTAGTCTTCTTCAATGCGTCCAACCTTCCCTTTGGTTCCGAGAGGGTACTTCTGAACGAGTTTGCAGGCTTGATTGCGAAGAAGAAAGAAGAACAGAGACTCCGCGAGACATTCCAACGTAACGGCTACCCGAAGACTTTCACATGGAGGTGCTTACGAGACCACTGCCAAGCTGACCTGTCAACACAAGCAGAACGGAGGAAGATCACGCTGCCGTATATCAGAAACGTGGTGGAGATGACTGCAAGACATCTACGGTAACATGGTATTACAGTCGCCTTCAAGCCTTCAAGACGTTCTAATCCACTGGTTTAGTGTCTCTATTCTGACCTGTCCATTTATAACTCACGGGTTATGTCCGTCTTGGCAGAATTGAATGTCTTTGTTGAATCCCCGATTAGAGCGATAAACTCTGGTTTATTTAAGTTTCCCGTATTATCTTTCGGGATGGTATGTTGCGACTAATAAGGATGTAAATGATGAGTAACATGTTCACAGAGTATCAGTTTGTAGGTGGTCCTAAATGGAGATTGATGCCCATCCAAACTCTTCAAATAAATGCATTCAAGCCCGATCCGGATATTTTTCTCGTTCGACATATCGGTGTACTAAGCGTCTAGCCAACTCAAATAGGCTATTTGTAATTTTGAGCACCTTTTCTTTTATGTCCAAGTAGTCTGGTCCAATAGAGTCGGTAAAAGACAAGCGTACACATTCTCGTTAAATTTTTGAGTTAAACAAAGCACCAACCAGCCGCCCACGGACAAACAGTCAAGTGTTCAAACATCCGGCCAAAGTTTCCGTTGTCTGGAACTCCGTAGATTTTAACAGAAAGCATCCTATTTAAAAAGCAGCTCTGGAGAGCTCATCGTATTTTTAGCGCAGATTAACCATAACAACATAACAAAATACTGGTTTCACGTTTTCCAATCTGTCCATATCTTTTCCAATCGAAGCCTGAGGTCTGCGTGACGTGGAATCCCTACCTGAAAAATGATTGACGCCACATGTTGTATAAATCCACGGAATTCACTACATCAAACACCCTGACATGTCAGAACTCCTTGATTCGAAACGCTCTCCTGAGGATCACTTGTTCAAATATCTTAACATCTCCATTCGATACTCACCCCCAATAATTTTTTCACTGTGCTTCACCGGCTTTAGCTACCTAAATTACGGGACAGCTTTGCTAGTCAAATGCTCCTAAATGCTCTTCGTTATGCGTTTTCAAAGGCCAGAAACACTGCTCATCGGAATTAGCAAATTAATTTGCCAAGTGGAATATTTAGGCATTGGTACTTGCAGCACCTTTAGTTTATCTCTCATCTTTGTTAAGTCATAATTATTACGCTGGGTCCACGGACCTAAGCATCTTTTTCAGACGTTCATTAGAAATTCCGGTTCGGTAAGGTGTGACTGGACGCTCAAAATCTTGATAAGCAGTTAGCTTGAAAGTTCGCCGCACATACACGTCGGTATTGTCTGGAAAAACTGTACGTCTTTTAACGCTGGAAGGAAGACAATGTAGCATCACAGCAAGTACTGTTGTTGCTCAGTGTCAAACCCAACGTCACCTAGCAAAGTCAGTTGGCAGGGATACCGCAGACGTTTTTGATGGTGAATTAAATTTGCTGGGACTGCAAATTTCAAATTCTTGGGGTGAAAGGAAGGGTGCATTCGCTGCGGTGTTATTTATTAGAAAATGCTAGCTGACCAGTTACGGACTATTGGACAGGAAAGAAAAACTCTCATTTGCATCTTATTTACAAAAACTGAACATTCATCTTCTGTTGACCGATTCTTCCTGAACTTTCCTGACTACTCATTGATTGTTGCTCAAATCCAAGCGAATGCTAAAAAGAGGCTCCACAAATTCCGCAGTAGATCTCTCTTTTCCAAGAGACGCAAAGTGAATTTACAAGAAGAAACCATACTAATCTTCACTGGTAGTATCACCTTTATATAAATACTTGATGGCTTGTTTTTTAGCTTTACGTCGCGCCAACTTTGAGCTAAATGCGCAACAATTAAAGTCAATCATCACTTGTTTAAAGCACTGTGGTCATTACCTCTGCATTAGCTTTGTCACCGCACGCGCATTCTAAGCAAAACTTAGTCAGCAACGAACATATTTATAAAATGCTATTGGTGGTTTGGAAAGCAGGATTGCATAATTGAAGGTGTAAATTTGGTCTCAACGGTTTCCATTTTCCGGCAAGAGCACTCAAATCCTGTTTACTTTTGCATTCGGGAAAATGATCTCAACTATCTTTGAAATCACTCAGTGGGAACATGATACGCGAGGCGCATGGTGACACCAGATTAACTGAAGTGAAATTTAGGATAGGATATGCAGTAATTTCATGACTGTTATTTAGATTGTTGTGGATATCGGGTGAAGCATATCAATGGCGACGTGATAAAACCTTTGTAACCGACTTCTATGTATTTGGTTGTACCAGAAATTTCATTGGGACTCACGTTAGCTTTTGGTTTTGACGGTTTTGTTAGGGTCAAATTGTTGACATAACGCACTGCGATTTAAAACGAAAGTGGAGTCAATGCCGTCACAAAATATTTCAAATGCCCAGGCGTGTCTCGCCCTTTGTCATCTGTGTGTTGTAGGCACCGTCGTGTATGGTGAGACTGCAGTTGCGGATTTATACTACTCATCACTCAGTTGTACAAGTACCTAAAGGCAAGATGATCGATGCCTTCTGAAGGCCTT
>NW_008751860.1:971871-973595 GCF_000715545.1 Opisthorchis viverrini | reverse complement strand
AACTTCATTCCGTAAGAGTAATCATTATATACCGCGGGAAACCCAAAAATAGGTGTTTCAACTCCAATTGTGTTAACGGCCTCATGCACCCCACAAACCCTGGTAAGGCACCGAAGCTGGGAGCTCCCAGTTGATAGCCTGGAAACCTAAACATTCTGGATATCAGCAGTGAACGACACACAGCAAATGCCACTCGTCAGTCAAGCTATTCTGAGCACATGGTTCCGCATGGTACTTGGCACCTCAAGGATTCACGTTTCTTGGTGGGCTTTCACTCATAAAAGTTAGCCTGGTCACGATTTTATCCTGCAACTCGAGTGCGACTAGTTGCGCGTCTTCCGTTAAGGCTAGGAGGAAACACAACGCTTCATCGCCAACATCAAAACCAGTAACATCAATATTAACACTAGTGCTTCATAGATGAACAATCAAGTGGCCCCTCCAATTATATGTAAGGCCAGAGAGTGCAATGAAGTTAAAAAATGTTGAGTGATTGTCCAAACCTGATGCAGCCCATATCAGACCTACACTTTCAAGCGCTCAACCAAACAGCCTTGGAAGAAACCGGCATTGAATACTCCACTGACATTTATTAGCTACGAATTCGTGCAGCATTTTGAGCGAAGCACAGGGGTGCCCATAGAACCCCATCCTGGAAGTCGCACTACACGAACATCACCCAAAATCTTCGTGACCTATTTCACGCCCTTTTTCATATCAGACGTTGCCAGTGCCGCAAATTTCTCTGTTCTGAAGGAGGCACGGAGGACATCATTAGTCTTGGTAGACGGTGTTTCGGCATGTGCTTCGACATGGATGAGTCAATGCAGTCGGTGGTGCCAGATGTTCTCCTCGGTTGAATTACCTGTGCGCAACCAAATACTTGTCTTCTAATCAACTCGTTACTAACATACTAAAGCTGATATGTCGATCGTCATCAGGACCAGTAGCGGAGTAACGCTTGAGTACAGAAAAAGAATGAGACACTTTTGAGACTAAATGTGGCTCAGAATTCACGTTCAAGCTATCCGTTGAAGGCCAGCATTCTGGATTGGTGGTAGTAGGTGTCCAAATGAATTGCTGTCCGAAGAGTTGTGCCCAGCTGTCTAAACGTTGCGCTCTGCTGCATATCAGGGAGCCATTTTCGTACCCGATTATCCTGGTGACAGGGGCTTCCCGATGACCAGTCAAACAAACGAAGGAAAACAGAGTTTTTGTATCCTCCATTTCTTCAGCCTTGTGAGTCCACCAAACTTCGCCGTTTGTATGAGCACAAAGTTTCACGTGGCGTCGGATGATGCGTCTGGTGGTGTTGTGGTTTCAACCAGGAAGAATCTATCGCAGGGTCTCCTGAAAAGACACGGTCTCAACAGAGATCCAACGTTTAGATGAGCTCGGCTGGGTTGCACCGCGAACATACGTTTCATCTTTGAGAGCGCGCTGGGTATATTTTCCAAGTTGCTATCCATATCCAAAATTGGACAATCCGGCTAGCGTTCGAGGAGACTGTTCTGGTAGTTTCGTTGATTTCCGGGTTTATCACCTTCTCAATGGTTATGGGAATTGTGTGCTTTTTTGGTAGACCTGAAAAGCGCAATGAAAACAGCAGTGTTCAGGTGAATTTTCAGAATTCACGCTGATGTTCCAGAAGAAGCGCCAGTTAGCAATCGATCATCGTTTTTCGTGCGTCTTGTGTCCACATGGCCTGGCCTGAACGGCATGTG
>NW_008751860.1:959516-971591 GCF_000715545.1 Opisthorchis viverrini | reverse complement strand
GAACGATGTTACTGAAAATGTCCCATCTGAGTACCTCCAGACTGAAACTATCATTTACCGGTACGACTATCTCGTACTTTGGGCGCAAATTCAGATCCGGTGACAAAATTCTAAATGAACAAAATTAAGAAATTGTTCCACGTCGGGCTAATTTCAACAAAACTCTAGCGGAAAATTTAATTGGCAGTCGGGATGGTCAAATATATTGAGATAGGTAAATTATTCCTGGGTAAAATTTGGCAATGTAGTGAACAAGAAATATTCTTTTACAAGTACAAGCTTACCGCAGTCCACAAATTCTGTAGCGTCGGTGACTTTCGTCGCGTTTATTATCACGGAGTATGCAAGCAGATAGACCAGACGCATAGCGTAGAATTGCAGGCTCAAGTGCTGAAAATTCTACCGCTTTTATGTTGTTCAGTTCGCACCCAACATAGGTCATTCAGGATAGTGCAATGTTCACTTTGATTGTTGTTAGGGGTTGTAAACGGGGTATACCGAACGGTAGATTTCCAATTAAATCAGCTGAACGCATAAATAGCTCGGGCTTTTGCAAGACATGCGAAAATGCTCAAAACACGTGCTAAGTTAGCCCATGTTCTGTGCATTGAATCCTACCAAACCTATTTGATATGCAGTCTGGTTTTGTGGATCAGTCCAAGCCAAGTCACTTCATGCCACAAAATGTGCTCGAACTGGATGAATTTGAGCCTCTTTGTTAGTCAAATGGTTAACCTAATCTCGGATGTAATTTACTAAGCTGTGGGCAACAACATTGCTCTAATGATCGCAGGTCTTTTGGGGGTTTTTTGAATTTCAAGTGAAAATAGGGCAGTTGCTTTTTCACTTCATTACTAAAGAAGTGAGCAAAACTCTGTGGATTCCGAAAGCATTCTTGTCGCTTACAAAGTCTCTGTTTCACATTAGCACGCTGAAGAACCAGATTCTTAAAAGAACATTAGCCATCGTTGCTTCAAACTCGTCGATGCATAAATAAAGCATCGCAGGTTCTTAACACATTTGTGTAGAGAGCGATTTATCAAAGGCTTACATGATAGACCGATAAGGTCTCATTCTAGACTTGTCGAATCAGCTTAAAATTTAGGCGTTAGGCTGATTAGTTTGGCATCCATGCCATGTGCAGACATTTGTTGGGATTGTATGAAATCGAGTAAATTTGTCGCATTTATTCGGCTATGGGTTCAGTTTTGTCTCACACCTGGCGACCTGCCTAGTCGGACTAAGTAAAGGGAATAATACAGCTCATCGTAAGGTGCATCCACAATTTTTGATCATCAAAACCGACATCAGTAAATATAGCTCGTCAACTCTCTAAACGCATCATTTATAGTGGTCCCAGTTCTTCAACACAGCCTATGTTTCGATTACTCGATGCTCGCAGATGTCACATCAACCTAAATTCCGACTCGCAAATACTTGGTCGCAGAACCGAGAAACACCGGCAAAATAACTGGCCTTTGCTGGGCACCTTGGTGTACGCGAAAGCAGCGAGCAACGATAACAAATTCAATTAGTGGGATACCTGGTGATTTGTAATTGAGAGTTCGTCCTAAGAGTGAAACAAGTGTATGCTGAAGGCACCATACGGTGGCCTCATTCTTATCAAGAATAAACGTTACTGTTGAGCTCACGAAATTCAAGGGTTTCAGTGCCCCTTAAATTGCGGTGTTTCAGAAGGGTAGACATACGCACCCATGAACACCATCGTTCGGTAGCATGATTGCCTCTCAGTTAGACGGTATATGGCACCGCCGTCGTCTAGTCACGTTTCCACCTAACGATTGTATCTTTGAAGTATGAAATAGCTCATGGGGTTTCATCCAGATTGTGTAACAATTTCTCCCATCAGCCGCTTTCAAGTCGACTGCAGTGCGAGATTCATCAATTTTCTAATCGTCAGCCGGTTAAACCGAGAGATATTATGGACCACCATTCCTGATTCAGATTTTTGTCTCATGTCCAAACCCAAAAGATTGTAGAAGTTCCAAGTGCCAATAAGTTGGTACTGGTGGTGTTGTGAGGTGAGTACATATTGAATCATGACGTGTCAGCACCGCCCACATCAAAAATAATTTACAAGACCGGAAGGGGCTAAGTGAAAATGTTTACGTCCGACTTACCGCTGCAAATATTACGCTCATAAGGCCGAATAGTTGAGGATCTAGCTTGTCTTGGCTAGAATACGATTGCGTAGAGCCAGACGATTTTCGTGTCCCTAACAGTCCGAAATATAACTCTTCGGAAATAAAAGTAACGTGTGGTCAGATTACTGGTGTAGGAAAACGCTGAGCTGAAAGTTCACAGACACTGCAATGCTACACATGGATCATGTTGAAACTTTGGGCTGCTATCAGATCTTCCCGTCCAGGTCAAACGCAAAGAACAACTGCTTTCCGTTAAAAGCACGTGCTAAATTACGACGGGGATATTTGTGTGTATATTAATGGCAGCGTTGTTTCGTACTCCTTGCGTTAGGAAAAATTAAATGACAAACTGTGCGCCGAGCGTTCAGAATGGCTGAAGAAAACTTCCTGATTTTGGGCTAAATCAATGTGAGCATCCGAATATTATCGAATAAAGTAGGAACTCGAGTAGACAGCAGTCTGTATCACATTGGATTACACTGCAAATGAATGTCCGTGTAACATTTTTAGATACCAGTATACGCTGGTAGATTTATTCTGCGTGTTTCCGAAAATCCTGATACGTCTCGTCAAACTTTCTTTTCCAACGGTGATCTCGTAGATCCCTTTTCCGTTCTTGCCCAGGACAGTGCCACTGGACCATTTTTCGAGACCTTGAATAAACGCGTCACCAAAGTGGAAGTTTCGCAGTCTGTTTGTCTCATTTACTGTGCTTCTGGTGTCCTCGCTCTTTGGTCTGAGATTATCGAACCCCGGCCTAATTTTTCGTCCAAAAATACATCCTGCGGGCGATTTTCCACTGAGGACGTTTGGGTTTGGGGAATTTTGATACGTCGTCAAAAAAGGTTGAATCGTGTCGCTTTTTCTCCCACTTTAAGTAAAGCACGTCTAAAAATACCCGCGAGTCCTTCGTCCTACTCGTTGCATTGAGGATGATTAGGCAGTGAAAACGTTTCCCTAATACCATTTTTGTTGCAAAATTCCCTGAAGTGTTTTGAGGGGAAGTTTGTTCCATTGCCAGTCACAACCAGCTCCGCATTTCCGAAATACTGGAATAATCTATCCAACTCATTGACAGTAGACTGTACATCAGTATCCCGTAAAAAGGAAACATCTGGCCATTTAGCGAATGAATCCACAGAATGAAGTAGAACCGACCACTGCTTGGATCTGAATAATCTAAGTGCATTCTTTCCGTAAGTTTATCGCTTTTCGGCTATGATTGTTCTGAATATTTGGGAGGTGTCTTTGCTGTCATTTGCAACGTTCACATTTATGACAAAGTCGTTCTATATCTGCGCGCATTTGAGGCCAACAAACGCAACTTCTCGACCGGAATTTCATACCGAAAATTTGACAAAATGCCAAACGGTAGCAGAAAAGCCCAGTAAACTTTCAGATGTTTGCAAGAGCTATCGCTTGGCATGACATGTGGCTACTGACCAACTATATTTGACAGCAAGTGATCCGGTGTTCCACTGGTCTGGCACATACTATGAGGTACTATGGAGCACTGCCTGCGTGTCATTGATAGTGGAGGCAGACTTTTTCCACCAGAACTCAACTGTCAGACGAGATTCTGATGATGGCAAACGCAGCGATATGGCTACCATACCATGCGACTGGTGTACTTACTGTAGAAAATGCGATCATCACCTTGCGGTGAATGCTATAAGTTCACCGTCCTTCAATGAATTTACTGTGGTTCGTTACGCATACAACATTTATTATTTATCAGTTTGATTTTTTATGTAATCGCTTATTTCGTTTATTTTCATTCAATTACTATCTATTTATTGATTGATATCTATTTAATTATTTTTTTACTTACTTACTTAATTAATTAGTCATCCATTGAGCAGTTCGACGAGCAGTTCAGGCTGCGATTTGACCGCTACAAATGTCACCTGGTGATCTTAGGATCATAGAGCTCCCCTTAGGAAATCAGCGTTTTTCCGGAAAATAATTTAACCTACCATTCCACGACAGTTGTAATTTGCTTGAACGGTTATCTTCCCCTTATTTGATATGACGTGCTCTATGCACGAAGCTGGACGCGCGGTACGGGATTGACAGCAACTTATGAATTATTCCAATGGCCTCTTCGCAAACTGCTTTGCATTGGCTTAGAACAGTGAAGCAGAAAGTTTCCCGAGGAAAGTACCCACATTCTTCAGTGAAGTAACTGGCCACACTAAGTTTTCACAACAACTGTCTCATAGGTAACTAGTTATCCGGCTTGTGCAGTTAAACATGGATCCTTTCGGACGGAGTGACCTTCAGTACCACTTCGCCAGCCGGAAGGCTTGCATTGACATTCATGTGAGACTTGCTGAAAATGTTGCTTTGACAGATTGCTGAAAGATGGAAAGTTTATTTTTTACTGTTAGAAGAACATGATCATCTATTAGGCTGACAACACTTTACGGAGAATGGTGAATTTGCGGCGTACAGGCAGAAATGGTTGAATTCCAATGCTGGTGTCTGGAAACATTAAGGCGTTTTTGAAACTATAAAATTAGGGGGCAGTCAGGATCAGTCAGAGACGCAAAATGCGAAATGTTTATCCGAACGACACACTACCAAAGATTGTACTACGTCAAATGACACAATACTCGAAAAAAGTAATGGGTTGTCTTCATTTTAAGATAGGTTCAAAGGCCGAAGTAAATTAGCTTTGGGTAGATGGGCATCGGTTTCTTACACAAAACACCTGTTTCTTTTTGTGCAACAGTACAGAAACTTCGTGAACCCGGCTTACCATGTGACTCTGCTACCGGGATTTGTTCGGAAGTTGGAAACATTTACTTCCTTTCGACAAGTAAGAATGTTTCTCTTAAGTTCCATTTCAACACATCTCAAAAATGTTCCAAGACGGTTCTGAAAATGAGACCCATAAATATGTAGGTTACCGCGGCATCAGTGAACATGCCAACTGAGATATGATAAGGTCATTACAAGCTAAATGCAGCGCAACGGGGAGCACGGCAGAACCAAAGTTATACGGTTATTACGTGAAAAGTCACGGTGGTCGTGGGAACCGAAAAAAGAACAGAACAATGGGACATGAATTACGTCTAGTTCGAAGATGAAGCTGGTTTACGTGAACTTGAAGTGAAAACTTGTGTGCCAACCATGAGTGAGCTCAGGCAGCTGTGAAAGTGAACAGGATCACAAAACCAAAGATTGCTTTGGGCTCAGTTCTCTCCGTTTCGGCGAGGCCCACTAGGGTCAGTCATATAAAGGTTAACCAGTTATTGTTTTACCTTTAGCTTGAGTTGTTTCGACAAAAACTAAAGATCTTGCTGAAGGCATTCGAGCTTCTAGCGTCAAGACACATGCGCGCCTTGCAACATAAAGTAGGTTTATTCATGAAATGTTCTGATTCCGAAATCAAAACAAGCCTGTACGATCCAGCTAATGTTAACTAAAAGTCATGCATTCGAATTCGTGAAGGGATCGCCCGGGAATAGGACCATAGATCATGCGCACTCGCACATAACAGCATCCATGGGGACGCTCCAAGGTGGGATGTATCATACTAAAACTTGTTATAAATCACTCGTTAGTAATGGTGTGGCACAAATGGTGTGTGCCACAAGTGCTTTATCCACTGATAATCGCAAATGCATGGAATTGGTGACGATTTGATGCTAGTTTCTTTGTTGCGTGACTGGAAAAACATTCTATACCAGCTCGTGTGTCAGACTTCCCTTGGGTATGGGAACAAATTCAGTACAGTTAGGTATTTCGGACACCGAAGACAGCCGTTTTTATACGATTTCGCAGGTCGGGACTTTATCACACATCCTTTGATCAAAATTTGATGGGTCCTATAACAAGGATTAACCGGCCGGACGTTTGTGATTCAACCTTACCAGTTTGGTCGTGGGAGCTCCTGCTTATCCAGCTATTGGAACGGGGCGATTATAATGCCGCAGAACGATGCAAATAGCACATGGATGAGTCTGAGACAAAAGTCCATTCCGCGTTCGGAAGTGGGAAGTGATTCATCACTATGATTCACCAGAGAGTTTTGCGGGTAGCTCCACAAAACGAACTTATAAAGCTTTGTAGTAAACTTTGTAGTATACTTGTGCCACTGAATAGAAAATGATGCCTCCAACAGTTCCGATGCTTAGCTTCTTAACATTCGATGACTAGAAACAACCCTACAGTTCTGCGGAAACGGGCCAGCACTACTCAGATTTTGGGCGGTTAATGTGTTCCGACGGCAATTTTATGGTGTAACTCAGAGGAAGAAAAGACATATATCTGCTACATGTGTACTGACTGTCAACTTTCAATTGGTGCACCACACTAACAAAGGGGATGTCTACTGGATGTCAGGTAAGCTGGGGATGGTATATTTGATTGGGTGAAAAACAAAGCCGTCGAAACCTAACTTTAACTTCGGACTTCATTTCAGCATTCTCGGCTTGAAAATACATCTTATCGAAGGAAAGGACACGTAACAAGTTACGACAACTGTCCTACTTGAAATCTACCAGTAAACTTGTTGAACATTGTTGCAGACCGCGGTAGGTGGCATTCTTCTCGGAAAGCATTAGTTGGGCGTGGTCCACGATATTCAGCCAACCTCACGTCCTGCTCAAAGCGTGTGGGTAGTTTTCTTGAAGAAAAGCTATTGCGATGTATCGAATATCGTGTCAACTGAAGCATGGGCCTGTCCCTGTGTAGCAGATTTAGTTGGAGACTACTGCAAACCAGACAATCAGCTTGGATTAGGGTGAATCTTTCGTAGTACCCGAGTGTAGTTTGCCAAGGTTCATTACACTAAAGAATCTAAAGCATGCTAAAGTCAACACCAAAGGAAGCTGGAATTACAAATTGTTGTACGGGCGATAAATGCAACGCCTTGCCAGGAGCCGGAAGGTAAATTATAACCGCAATTATCTTTTTCTGCCTTCTATCGCTTTGCTGCAACCCGCGCCTTATTCTCAGCTACTAAGCGAATGCCAAGAATCATCATGACCCCGGTAATCGCTCTTTGTGATTTCACCCTGAACGGATAAGTTGAAGAGATGGTAACTAGCCCGCAGTTGCTGAAGGAGCGTTTGCAGAGAGACAGCGCGTATATTACCGATTTGCCATACATCATACGCGAATGAGATCTAATGCAGCTAATTTCGAAAGTATGATGGAGCTCACAAATTCATGATGGCATCCCGTTCGGGTGTTATATAAAGCAATCTACGATGTGCATAACACATAGACATGGAGTACGTAACGAAACTCAGTTTAGAAACCGTGGCAATAATCCACTTATTATCTGTCTGAAAGATACCCTGATTTTACCACACAAAGTATACTCCGGCTGATGAATTTATATACGACATAAGACGAGACGACACGGTGAAAAGCATATTTTATTTGCCATCCGAGGGTAGGTCAGTCATCTTCGAAGTGTAAAAGACATATTTAAAATATCGCTTTCAAAGAATAAATGTCCATTGTGAATAATTTTTTAGGGATGATATTTCGTATCGTTTAGAGATCATGTCTGCTTATATATAAATGTGGTGTATAAATTACCGGGTACATCTAAACGCCGTGATTACTTCTGTATCGATTACTCAGAGTCAGCTTCTTTAGGAAATCACCACCAAAAAGACCTCCGGCAAATTCAAGTATACAACAGAGTCGTGTTTGAATTCGTGCAAGTAAATGAAAGTGTTGGTTTGCGTTCCAAAACTACGCAGGAAGAAACGGCTGTTTAATTTTTGATCCGTGCTTTGATGGTGCTTTATTGGTGAGGCTGATGCTCTAATATGGGACATAGTATGTTCACGGCGAGCAACCTCGTGGGCATTCAGGGAGGTTGAAAATGATCGAGTAGGTAACTGAGTAACCCACAGCTGTAAAGCAAACCAAACCAAACCAAAACCCAGTCAGGTAAGCTTCTCCGTGTTCCTTAATGTTATCAACCAACTCCGGTTCAGTGTTATAAGCTCACAAGCTGCCCAACATCCGTTCAGAATTTTGAAGTCACAATGTCAAACCATAAAATGGTCAGGATCTGACAGGTTTCATTGTCCAATATTTTATATCTTCGGAATTTCCAAGTCGCTTAGCTCAGAGAACGAGGTGCTGCGTTTGGTGGTGTGAAAACAGAAATGTCTACGATGAAGTTGTAACAAGCAATGTTGTTTGGATTCATGCGCCGCTTGCCGTATTCCGAATGGGTGATATTGGCACATTTTTTCTCGGTATAAAAAGCTGAATGTCACTCCGTTTTAGCCATACATAAGACATTGATGGTTCCCAGGCGTTAACACAAAACATCAAAACGATAGCTATGGGGGAAGTTTATTAACCAGATTATCTAGGAGGGTTGAGCGCTGGTGACTTGCTGGGCCACGTTGCAAATAGTTGGTGAGTTTTCTTGGCAAATGCAGACCAGAAGGATGAAACGCAGTCTTGGTGTCTACCTATCAGGAACTATCTTAGCAGCTTGTGTAGCATACAAGCTAAGTCGATATCCCCCAATTGTTCATCCCAGCCAGTCAGAAACAAGTTTGACCTGCAAAGCTTCAGCTTAAATGCCGACCTATTCCCGAGCGCAGTGCACAAGTGGCTTTACGGAGCACAGTAACTAAGTCAAACGAGCTGTTACCTGAAATTATCCAACCTGAACTGAACCACAGTGAACATCGCTTGATTGCCTTCCAACAATGTCCGCAAAATAGTCGACCAAAACGGGGTTATCAGTGACACTTCTGATAAGTCGAAAGCAAGGATCACCTAAGCTGAACGTGATGTCATCTGGAGTAAAAGAATTGAATAGATCGGGGCCTGTTTTGTGTTGCGTCTTGAAAATTAGCAATGCTTAACTCAACTGCGGGTGGTAGATGTAGTTTCAAGTTTCTTTGCCACCATGTGGTTTGGAGATGCGGAACACAGATCAGTCTGTCGACACAATTGCAGCATTTAACCGGTTACCGTTTGAACAAGTTAGGCGCATCTACATAGTTTAACAATTTCGGTTCTTCAGAAGTTTTTCTCCCAGAACGCGCGTGCAGAATAGTGGTAAAATGGACCTTGTTGAATGTCGTTGATTCCAGGAAATCCATCGAGATTTTCGTCGGCCAGTCGTCAACTTTTCGGTATGCGGTTTAATTTATTGTATCTTTGCCTGACCAAAGTTTGACCTTTTAAATTTTAGACTATTCTGAGGGCTCTTCAAAATCCCGTTGTTCAAGTTGCGGGAGCATTTTTGATCTGAAGCACACAAGAAACATCGCCCTCATCTTTGAAGAACGAAGCAAAGCACAAGCCTTGTTGAACAAATTGATCACCGTCATAACATCTTTTGGCATGTACCTTGAAGCTTCAAACTGCAAAGTCATGCGTCAGAACAAGCAGTCTCTGAACATATCCATTACAATTCAAAGAAAATCACTGGAGATTGTGGAAAATTTTACATACTACGGTAGTTGTATTAGGTCTGACGGAAATATGTCTGATGAAGTCATAGTTCGAATTCCAAATCCCGAATCAAGTTTGCTTATTTGCATCACCTGTGGCGTCATAAAGGCATCTCACTGGATCTCAAGGGTCGTAAGTATTAGGCCACGTAAGCGCTGTTTTTTTGTATGGGTTGGAGACGTGGCCTCTGCAGATAGATGATGTGAGGTGCCTTCAGATTTTTGACCATTGATGCCTCAGGTGCTTTGCTGGTTTTGAACGGCGCCAGCCTGCTGTTAACAGGGTGAATAAAAAACGGGTATTTGGTTGTGAGCTAGGTACTTCAACCGAGGAAAACATCCAGCACCGCCGAATACGATGGCTCGCTGATGTGCCATGCACGGCCGCATCACCATCCACCGAGGTGAGGTTCTCCGTGACTCCTTCGGAATAGCGCAAACCGCGAGGTGTCCACTGCTTGACTTGGCAGATGGGCGTTAAAGAGATCACGAAGAGTTTGGGTGTTTTTTGGTGTTTTACGCCTTCCAGGATGGGGTTCACGTGATCCGATCTGTGCTTGGCCGGAAACGTCGCAGAAAATGGCGGCTAATCGAAGTCAGTGGCGTCTATGCAGTCAGTTCCTTCCAGACTATCTGAATGAACGCTTGGATGCGCAAGCATTTCAGAATATTTGACGGGGCCAGCGCTAAGCCCTCTCTCTCTCTCACCCATTCGTTCTCTATTTTTTACTCTCGCGTTTTACGTATAATTAAACGAAACATGGATGTACGACAGCGAATCATTACTGTCAACAATGATGTTGCTGTCTTGAATGATGATGGGTTTGGGGCATATTAAATCCACCGCTTGTGATTTCAGCTTTGGATTTACTGAACGAAGTCTTACTTTAGCTGGCTACCTCTCCTCTATTAGTTTCTTACTAAGCGGCTTACTAACCGGACGTTTGCAGTATATTTAATGAAAGAATACAGAAATTCAGATATGCCGTTCTGCTGCCAATCCATTACATCTAAAATTTTTCACTATTCTTCTCGAAATATGTGTGCTTACTTCCATGGAATTTCAATAATTGGTGGAAATTGGGAAGATAGTCAACCGGCGCGACAATTTTTGCTACTCGCATCGTATTTCAGTAGTTCAAAGTATCTGTCATCAGAATCGAGCAAGTTGATTACGCGCGGTATTTCTAATGATGCGGGCATATGTTTATTCGAAAGTGCATCGTTATGCCGTTGATTTGTGGGCCATTGATTGTGTTAATTTCGGACATCGCCTAGTGCTGGTCGTCACCATCTGCTTCCCCCCATTGTCGTTTGAGGGGCGCCAAAAAAAAATCGAAAGTGCTAATCGAGTATGCAGTGACCATGAAATCTGTGAATGTTCTTCGGTGTGTATTAAAAAAAAGCCTTGTTGAGGTTGTTTTTGATTAGGGTACGTTTGCATACATTTGGCTGCAGAGAAGTTTGCGGTTAAAAAATGGGTGATCTGAAAAATGTAATGAGAACAACACATTTTCTGGAAGCATCTACTTGGAGCATTCTTGTCCATAGCAAAATCCGCGAAACCGGAAATCCTTGGTAGAATAAGAACGCTGAGTGTTTTCCGTGTAACACGGTCAAAAAGATCATGCGGAACACGCGGTCACGGCGAAGTGATACTGAGCTCTTAGCACTGGATTTGGAGGCGCATATTATTATTATCGCAATGATTTAGAAGAACTGACAAACGTCGGCACTATGTACGTTGCAATCAAGTATTCTGTGATCAACCAACATAGATTTCTCCAGATTAAGACCAAGTCACAGTCCGCTTCACGAAGGGGCTGCAAAATGAATCACAGGTTATCTCTGAGTTCTGTGGATGCGGGTCACAAAAGAGGTGCAGATACACTTTTGGATACAGTGACAATTAACGCAGAATGGCAGTGCCAGTGGACCTGCTCTGCTTACAGCTCAAAACGTGAGTTATACCACACATTGTTTTCATGTCTGCACTATATATGATGCGTTTTGCAACAGCGGTATTGTAGTGTCAGCGAGGCACAGAACTGTAAAAACCCGGATAGTTTTGGGGTTTATCGCTGGACCTAGTCTGAAAGAGGCTTTCAAGTGTTTTCAATAAAAGCGCCTGGATAATTACTTGGCCATAAAAGAATTTCAACCTAAATGGTGTGGGTTATTGGGATAAACATTGAGCTGGTTTGTTTTTGTATTGCCCTGGAGAAAATCCGGTACAGTTTAACTCCGATTTTAGTTTGGCTTATCCAGGTCCTACAGTGTGGCACAACTAACAACTACGGAATTGAGTTTCTCTAGTACATAGCGATGGTTCCGAGGGGCCCGTTTGAAATGATACGATTAGTAGTTCAGCGTCCACCGACGTCCCTCCCCAACCCCTTCCCACTGCACAAGCAAACGTCACTGGGCGATCTAACTGTCAGTCATCTGACCGAAGGGCATTA
>NW_008751860.1:953733-954787 GCF_000715545.1 Opisthorchis viverrini | reverse complement strand
CAAGCACAGCGTATTGGCTTTGACTGAGTAAACACAGATTCCATTCGCTTAGGTGTGCTAGCGTCACAAACTTCGTAAGAGATTGGTCGGTACGACCCCCAAGAAGGTATATATCCTACAGTCTGTCTGTGGGAACCCACCGCGTAAACCTGTTTTAAGGATGCTGCTCATCTCTGCCATCTTTATATTCACCTTTCTAGTGTCAGGTAAGTGAAAACCGCATTCATTAAATCTGAAACGCGTACAAACCTTCCCATCTATCTGTCCTCTTACACTCTCCAACTTCATCCATTGAACTTTACAGAAAATATGGCAAAAGTAGATGAAACTGGAGAAATCGAATGCTACACTTGCACAAACTGTCAGCTTCCGATTGATGACAGCACGCCAATAATGGGGAATTGTGGTAAATGTGAGGTATGACAGGGAAATTTGCCTGCTAATTTTTTTTTGGAACTTGATTTTGTTTCAGACATTACACTGAAGTCATTAATTCAGTGTTGTCATCGTATGCTCCCATCTGCTAGTAATATGAATAGCCATTTTCAGGCAAGCTGATATCACATCATACTGGAAAGACATCCAATTATTCGGGATTGCCTGATACAGTTGGCAAGCTGGGTGGATGACATGGTTCAAGGCATGGTTGTACGTAAGCCGCAACACTGCCAAAGTGCCCACACACAGAGAGACAGGAGACTGATCGAGGTCTACAGCCAAACATTTTGGCTGAAAGCCTGGCCATAGGACGGCGGTGTTTTGCGGGAAATGCAAATACATTGCCGATTTTACGGAAGAAGTCAACACTAATGTTCCAGCGCCCAACCTGGTGGACCACGAGATTGGGTCCTTCAGACCGCCAACCATCAACCAATCTGATTGCCACGCGGACGCCCCCGAGTATGACTCAGACGGTGGCGGAGTTATGAAAACCGTCACACCGCGGTAGAGTACAGTCCCTTCGTGACACACTGCAGTTATAAACCCACGGCCTTGGAGGTCACTGACTACATATGTTCTCGAAGGCATCACTGGCTTCTCATCCCGATGACCT